>NC_056728.1:791307382-791367382 GCF_019279795.1 Protopterus annectens | reverse complement strand
TAAATGGCCAAAATCAGCCAAAAAAAAATAAATTTGATTTTTATAATTTTATAAACATTTTGCATGCCAATGCCATATTTTTGGCCCTTGGCATGCCTAATACTCATAATGCATGCTTTACTTTGAGCTGTTATTCCCGTTTTGATTTTTGCAGAAATATAAACGGTTAGTAACCGAATACATGTTTGCAGTGGACACAGCTCCAGCACAGATGCCTGTCTGCTCGATGAATCACTTATTCACCTCATTTCCATGGTTTTTAAGCAGCAAATGAGGTGATAGGCATTATTCCATGGTGTCCATGTTGGAATAGTGCTGAGAGGCTCATGCACGCCCCCAGCCTTGTTTACTGGATCACACAGGCTCCGAACTCCGTGTTCGAGCCATGTCACTATTCTTACATGGAGTTTAGCTCCATCTGAACTTTGAATCCTAGGGAAAGAAAGTTGCTAGAATAACAGAATTTGTGTTAGCATGTATTTTCTGAAGGATATGAAATCTAAATCTCAAATGTATGTCATTATTTAGCGACTTCAATCTTTAGATCATCCCAGTGGTTTGTCAAAAATCACATTTTTTATGAGGAACAGACCAAAAATATAAGGCAAAAATCTGGGAATTCTGCAAAAGTACAGTACAGTTGAGAGGTATGCTCTTAGATCAAGCCTAAAACAAAGGGAACAAAGGCTGAAAATAGGAATATATTTTAAATGATTTGTGTTAGCATGCATTTTTCTGAAGCAGAGGTGTGTGTGTGTGTGTGTGTGTGTGTGTGTGTGTGTGTGTGTGTGTGTGTGTGTGTGTGTGTGTGTGTGTGTTTGTGTGTGTGTGTGTGTGTGTGTGTGTGTGAAATCTATCACTGGCAGCAGCTGAGGGGTTTCCATACCTCTGGACCCTTCAGCTGAAGAAATCTGGATAAAGCCTAAAATAAAAGGGGAACAAAGGCTCAAAAATAAGAACAGATTTTAATTATTGCTCTTATAAAATTACAAATTCGCTTAAATAAAAGGATTTGTGTAGCGTGAATTTTCTAAAGGAAATAAAACTGTGAAACTCAAATGTATGTCATTATTTAGTAACTTCTGTCTCCAATGACTGACAATAATCTAAATGTTTTAGGAGTAAATACCCAGATTTTTTTAAAGTGTTATATTTTCGATGTAAAATGCATCCTCCAACACCATTAACATATATTACAACATGTTTGAAACATTAGGTGGAGGAACTATTTTGCATCAAAAGTATATAAAAAATAATATAAAATTTAAAAAGGAAGTAAGTAAGTAAAATAGAACAATTTTACAGAGACCCCATTCCCTGTTGGGCCACATAACATGCCCAGGTGGGTGTTAATTACACATTAACATACATACCCTTTCAGGCATTATTGCTTGCTTATTTATTACTAAATAACCCTGATTTTGTTCATTAATTCAATCAAGCTTAAGCATGTAATTCTGCTAACAGATACTAAATATCTCTTCAAACAGAAATTACTTAAATACACACCAATCTTTTAAAACTTTACATTTCCTATAAAAATACATAAAAATGCCTATCAAGTATCCAGGGATACAGCAGCATTCATAAATCAATAATATACTCTATGTGTTAAATCTCCGTTCATTTATAAATACCTATTGCAATCATAAAAATTGCTGCCTATGATTACTTGAACAGTGGTCTGGCTCTCAACAGGGGTGTCAATGGAATATATCCATTGAGACCTAAGCCAGTATCAGCACGTAGTCTAGTAATCCATTTAGTTTCACTAACCTCAGTTTGATTCCATAAATCCCCTAGACAGTGTGCAACCTTGTTTCTCTGATATGCAAGGACAAAACAAATTTAGATGTATGAAAACAGAAGGGGTATAATATAGTTTATTTCATAGTAATGATGTTAGATGTATCAAAAGAAGTTACCAATAAACACTGGAATTTACTAATTACAGATGAGAAATTAAGAAGACTAGTAGGAGAGAAAAACAGTTATAGATACAAAAACAAAAACTCTATGAAGAGGTTATTATGTTGGTATATTTGGATTATAAGGATAGGATAAATCCCAATGATGAGTGTTGTACTTCTACTTGAAATAATTGCAATTTTTGTCAATATATTAATGTGAATGGCCAGTTCATTCATCCATCTACAGGTAAAGTATATACTCTTCATGTTAAGGCTGATTGTAATAGTGTTGACATTAATTATTTAGCTCACTGTATCACCTGCAGGTCCTTCTATATAGGTAAGATGAATCTACGATTAAGAGACCGCATTGGAGAGCATATGTACAACATCAGAATTAAGGATGTAAATAATGCACTAGCAAAACATATTTGTAATACTAGCAATGATCATAGTTTTAAATTTATGGTGATAGATCAAGTTAGACAGGGACAGTGTTTAGGTGATTTACAGAATCAAACTAAGGTTACTGAAACTAAATGGAATACTAGACCTCTGACTCTTCCTCTGACCTCCCTATTTGCTCATCCCATGCATGCATTTCTCCTATACCCTCTCCCTCCATCTGCTTTTTTATAACCCTGTTTCTTGGGGGGGGGGTGCATTACTTGCGTTCCCCACACGTCCTGCTGCCTTCTTCTTTTACCTACAGATATTGCTGACAGTAAGGCCTAATATGCCACTTTGGCAAAAACTATTTTTTTTAAATATTTTATTTGTATTTTTTTGTGCATTGTGATCAATTCAGCAAATATCTATGCATAAATATTTCAAAATTTTCATTGTGTTTTATGATGAATTCTATATATTGCAGATGTTTGTAGTATACAGGGGATATCACTGATATTCGCTTATGCTCTGTCACCCCTTTGCCATATATCAGCAGACAAATTTAGATAGTTTTGTTTACATCTCATACACATGCCCTGTGAATGGGACCATATTTACTCGTCAACATTACTTATAATGCATGCAGTTTCACATCAACCATAACATTATACTGACATAACTGACTGCCTGTTCTAGTTGTATTATATTGATGCAGCATTTCTGTGCTACTACTCATTAGCATATTACCTGGTTTCCAGCAAAACGTGCTGAGAATTTGGTGCACTTTGCTGATTTGCGCAAATGTTTTGTAATCCAACTCCATCACTCTTGTTTTTAGAATGAAAAATTCCTGTGTCCAGCTCACATTTAGAAAGAGGCAGGACTCCATTTGCTATGACTTATTCATAGTGGAAAAGTGTTTACAAATACCATCATTACTTAAAAAGAAATTTTAAAATGCATGTCCTGTCACACAAGATGGTATAGCTAATTTATAAAAGACTGTTGTGTCCTCATCACTGCTTATAGTTTTGTAACCTCGTACTGAATTCTTTATAACAACTATAGTCATATTACTTGTGTGGTCGCCTGCTTCAGATAGTATAAAGGCCAACAGGCCATCATTTATGATAACACAAGCTCCAAGTCCAAGGATTATTAGATCTGAAGAAAACAATGTGAATTATTCCACTCAAACTCTTAAGTGCAAGAAATCTGGACAAAGCCTAAAATAATGAAGGAGAGGGAAAGAACTAAAACTATGGACAGATTTTAAATAATGCTCATAAATTTATAAAGTTGATAGAATAACAGGATTTCTATTAGCTTGTATTTTTTGCAGGATATGAATTCTGAAACTCACATGTATGTCATTACATAGTGACTTTAATCCTCAGTGATTTCCCAGAAAACCACAAATTTTATGAGGCAAAAACCAAAAATATGAGGCAGAAATATGGACAGTTGAGAGGAATGATGTACAGTGACACCTGCTGTTTTAATGCAGCTATTCAAATATCATGTAATGCATCATTTATATAAGGTTCTACATTTGATATCACCCATAAATAAAGTTTATTTGTGGTTCACACAGTAGAGCTTAAAAGTGAGTTTCCTGACGTTTTAAAGATTGTATATGCTGATATAGACACAAATTCAGTGTTTCTGGAAGACCTGTTTATATAGACACTAATTCAGTTTTTTGACGGGGATTCATAAAGCTTGTGCAAGGTGTAGGCGTAGCATCAGTGTTCTAACACCAAATATGGCTGCAGAGTGATCCAGGTACGAGCTGCTTCCACGTGCCCTACCTGCGTACACTATGCCTGCACAACTGTCAGTCCCTGTAGGCTAATTACCCCATGTGTAGCAGTGTAGCATGCAAATGAAGGTATGTAGCAATCCAGGAAGTGGTGCAGGCATAGTGTAAGCATGCAGAAATGTAAACCATAGAAAATGGTTTACATTTTTGCAAACATAAAATTGGAGCCATGACAGCCAACCAAACACATGTATTATATTGTTAATATATGCCAATGGCTAAACATATAGCCATTGGCATAAAAAATGTACGAAATATAAAATTAACATTTAATATATATATAGTCGCACTATCACGATGTGGAAGTGCAGGGCAGCAGTACACAAATGGGATCACAAGGAAAATATAAAAATAAAGAATAAAACTGCAATGTAACACATATCACAATTTCCCCATAATAGTCAATGGCAGGCATGCTACACCATACTATGGCACAAGGGTTGCTAAGGGGCTGTGACAGTGTTATGTGCGGTAGCTAGGAATTAGTAGGCAATGCCATGCAAATGAGAGGAGTAATAGTGAATCGCAGATTCCCCACAAGTGTAAGGATGCACCTCACAGTGTAGCATTATAATACCGAGGTGTGCCCTTGAGATAAAAATGACATCAAGAGAGGGGCGTGTTGCCATTGCTGCAAGCACATTGGAGCATTGCTAAACCGGTTTGCCCCTAGCTAGGCAAAGCTGCAGGATAGGGGTGTGTTGAACTGGCCATAGCTATGCTTAGCTGAGAGTACACAAGGTAACCGAGTATGCATGTGAACGGAGATGATAACACATGTAAACCTGGTAAACAGGTCTGTGCAGTGCGCACTGCAGCTGAAACAGGAAGGATATAGGAAAGAAAGGAAATGCTGCAGCAGTGAAATTGGAGTACAAATGACTAATTAACACCTAGGAATCTACAGTGGGCCATTGACAACAGCTAACAAGGTTGCAAGCAGCTACCTGCAGAACAGGAAAGGGGAGAGGCTGTACAGCAAAGAAAACAGTAAAGTGTCAAAGCAGAACAAAGCCGATTTGCAGTATATCAGCTACAAGACACATTTTGCCATGACTGGATAGGGAAAGTACAAAACAAGAAAGACGGCAGGTGGATGCATGCCTGATAATGGGAGGGGATCCAGGTTTAAAAGTGAATTAAAGGGCAACAGATTAATCAAGGCAGGCAAGCATATCTCCACAGTAAAGCCCCCACAATTGCAGTACTCGTTTCAAAACCCATAATTAAGACAAGCTGCAGCTGGAATAGCTTATACACACTCACTGACATCAGCAGCATCCATAGCACAATAGTATAAAGTGTGAAAGAACCTCACACACATTTGTGTATTCCCATACACTCTGCACCAGTGGTGTATACAGGTGGGGAACTTTTAGTATGTACATGTTAGGGGCTGCCATAGCTGTGATCCACCAGCATGTGTTGGAGACTGAAGGTGGTGTGGAGGATGATGCACATGACCACCTCAGGCACCAGAGAAGGAGAGTGTTCAGACCCAGGGTAAACTACGAGGGGCTACATGATCTGAAGATAGTAGAGCATTACAGGGTGGACAGGGACATCCTACAGCAACTTATGGAGCTGTGCCGGCCATGCCTCAGAGCCAGAACAAACAAATGGGAAACCATCCCAGTGGATACAAAGGTATGTGTAAGCCTGAGAATACAAGCTACAGGTACCTTTCAAAGACTGACTGGGGATATCATGGGATCTCACAGGCATCAGCATCCAGGGTACTACACCAATTCCTGGATGCCATGTTACCACATGCCAATGACTACATAAACTTCCACCAAATGCAGGAGGAGTTGGCCAGCAATATGTATTTCTTCCACCGTGTGGCAGAATACCTGGAGGTACTGGGTGCAATAGACTGCACACACATACACATCAAGTCACCACCCAGTGAGCAGGGTAGGCACTACATAAACCACAAGGGATACCATTCCATCAACTGCCAGGTCATGTGCAATGCCCAGGGCATTATCATGGATGTGTGTGTGTTCGCAGCCATAAAGCTATCAGGACTCCCACATCTGGAATGCCTCACAGCTGTATCAGTTATTTGCCAGGGGGGACATCCCAAATGGCCACCTGGTGGGGGATGCCAGCTATGCACTGGAACCATGGATGATGACTCCCATCAGAAATGTACACACACCCATGCAGGAACATCATAATGAGGCACACGCACAAACCAGAATCATCATAGAGCGTGTGTTTGGGATTCTGAAATCATGGCTCCATTGCTTGGACATATCTGGTGGAGCCTTGCATTACTCTCCAGGCATGTGTGCCCACATCTTCATAGTATGTGCCATGCTACACAATATGGTCCTGCATAAACAGCTGCAGCAGGGACAGAATGGTGAAGGCCCTCACAACCCACCACCATTGCCAAGGGCCCCACAGGCACAGAGGTACTCCGACCACGAACATCCTGAGCCAGCCCCAGTAGGCAGACGGAGGTGTGCCCAGTATGCCTATGCCTTGGCAAAGAGGGAACATATAGCACACACACTGACAGTGTAGGCACCTAGGGACTGAAATCTTTTTCCACCTGCACACATAGTAAAAATGGATGGCACACACATAAGACTACCTGTAAATTGTCATGTATAGGCAGTCTACTGTGTGCATCCAACATAGACAGCCCTCAACTATTGCACACACAACTGCCATTGGCACAAGGTAAGTCAACACCTGAACAGTAAATTAAGCTATCAGCATGTGCTGATACTGTATGTATAGATTCATAGGTAGGTAGTTGACCAACTCTCAGAGGCCATTCATAAGGCAGGCCAAAATGTGTCAACTTTTGCCACCCCATTGATTCATTAACTGTCCCTCTGTGGAGCAGAGCCAATGGCGGGATCCCTGGGGTGCATCTACTGTTCCCCATCCACTCTTCAAGGTTTCTTTTGCAGAGTGTTAGTGAGGGGCTCTGTTTAATGTAGTTAGGGATGTTGTTCCAAAGTATGGGGAGTGTCTGTGACAGGAATCTGTCCCTCCAGCATCTTCCTGTTATTGTTGTGGCAAGGTTCAGCTCACTACAGTGTGTGGCTCACTGTGACATGGATTCCCATAGGTGGAGCATATCCATTAAGTCTGAGTTTGACATGGCTGTGTTGGCCAGCAGAGATCATCTCTGGGTAAATGAGATGCCACTGAGTAAAGCAGGATTTTTTTCAGTCTGGCTGCATAGGCCATATGTTGGAGACCAGTATTCCCCTTTGCAAGGTACATTGGTGGACCTCTCAGCTGTTGGAAGTGCTTTCTGAGGTACACCCCAAATGGGTTATTATACCCTATGATGGGACTGATGAGAGATGAGTAAAGAGGCACTATAATCCCAGTATGTCTAGATGGGAACCCTTTAGTAATCAGATGGCCTACATAGAAGGATGTCCTAACTACTGTGGAGATATGATTGTCAAAGGGGAGATCACTATCTACCTTAGCCCCCAGATACCCCATTACCTCACCTGTATTAAAGTGGCTGCCACTTATGTGTTAATATGTGGGTGCTAATATTCCACAATGGAATGACCATGCAGTTAGTGGCACTTGGCTGGAGGCCATGGTGTTGACACTCTGTGACGGTCTCTGTGAGGCCCCTTGAGGGATGTCTGTATCAGCTGGACTATCAATCATGGCTCCCAGTTCACAGTCATTGCCAAACATGGTCTGTCATAGTCCACCTGTGTTTGCCGGTACCTGTGAGGAGTATATGGCAAACAGTAGGGCTCCCAGAACTGTGTCCTGTGGGACATCAGTCGCAACTGGTCAAGAGTTGGACCTGGAGACTGCTAGTCATACCATATGGGTTTTGTGTGTAAGCCTGTTGGCAACCCAACCTGTGATGTATGGGTGTATGTAAAGGCTGGTGTGTTGATCAATAATACCTGAATGGGGAATGGTGCCAAAAGCTTTGGCGAGGTCTAGGTAGTATGTGTGAACCACCTCCCCCATCATCTAATGTCTTGGTGACTGTATGTAAGATGTCAAACAGGTTCAGTAGGCATGAACTGCACTCAACCAAGCTGACCTGGGTTGGGTCACGTGTTCGGAAGTTACCAATGTCTTTGTTAATGAGTGCCATGAGGATGCAATCCATACCATTGCAGACCAGGCTAGTCAAGCTTATGGGGTGGTAGTTACAATGGTCAGTAGTGATTCCACCGTGATGGGGTGGAATAACCATTGCCACATACCATTGTATGGGCATGTAGCCTGAGGAGAGGCTGAGGTTGGAAAGCTTAATTTGGTGGGGGGTCAGGTTGTCTTGTACAGTTTGCAAGATACAGTCTGGGACAACATCTGCCTCCATTGACGCTGTGTTCTGCTGTTAGAGAGGGCCATTTCCACCTGTGTGTCTCTGATGTGTGGGATACTGTACCTTTTGGGTAGTGTTGTGGGCTCTTTAGGGGGTGAAGTATGTACTGACTGTATCTGCAAGGATGTTGGCGATATCAGTAGGGTCAGCATATTCTGTGCTATATTTCACCGGCACAGTGCAAATCTGTGTGTCACCACTTACATCCCTGACATAGCCAAAGATAGCTTTGTGGTTATCTTTCAAATCCTTGCATATTCTCCTGTTGATGTTAGCCTTGGATGATGTCATGAGGGACCTACGTATCATACTAATAGTGGTCATGGATGTCTTCCCTTCGTGGGATTTGCTGTTTGTCTAGAACACTGTCCTACCTCTGTAGTATAGCCTGTTTATTGCAGAGATCCACCAGACTGGTGTCCTTGTCTAGGAGGAGTGAGTCTTGGTTTACCAGTGAAGGCACAATCCATACATCCATGTAGGTGCTTATAGACTGCATTTTAAATCTGTCTGCATCTTGAGCAGTGTTTCCCCTTAGCGTGGGGGCTGCGAAATCGCCCACCTCTGTCACTAGTAGTGTAAATTTAGCTGAAGGACAGGTATTCACTGTGGTATCCGTGGGTGGAGGAGATGCTTGGGTGTGGAAACAGTAAATAGTTAATGGTCAGATCTAACCAGTGACCGGTTAACCTCCGCTGTGATGCACCTGTTGCCCATGTTAGTGATGACCAATTCTAGTATGTTTCTGCCCCTTGTTATGGAGGTTACCACCTGATACAGGGCATATGAAGTGATAAATTCCAGGAAGCGCTGGGCCTGGAAGTGAGTACTAGAGTAATTCTCCCAGTTAATGGTATGGTAGTTGACATCGACCAATGCCAGGGTGTGCTTTAGGACTGTCGTTTTCTCCATTGTCTCCAGGTAGGTGGAGGTGGTCCTGGGTCATGGAGGGTGATCCGTAGCAGGACACAGTTTACCTTGCAGTTGTGGCTACTGTTAGCTGCACATGGATGATCTCAGAGGTATCATGTTGCCCACTAACCTGGAGGTGTAAGTATCCCTGATGAATATGGATACAACCCCTCCATGTCTGTGTCAGTCCATATTCTGTGGCTGAAATGTGTGGTATGGGTTGTAGTCTGGTAGTGCTGGTGTGCTCTCAGGAGTCTTAAGACAGATCTCAGTTACTGCACAGATGTTGATGTTGTCCATCCTGAGAAGTGCTGTGAGTGCATGCATGTTGTGATCACAACCCCTGGTGTTGAGTAGCACAACCCTCATTGATTCTGCTATTGTGCTGTTTATGGAGCTGGTATTCACCTTCAAGACTCTCCTAAATAAGGCACTTTGGGGGTGCCAATAGCATTGGCCAGTATTCCAAAGCCTAAGGCTGACACATAAGCTGGTATGGTATTGTTTCATGCATGTTTCCCATCTGTGCTTGTTTTTCATCTCTCCTGTAGGTAACCTACTGGTAAGCAATAGAAAGCCTTAAGCTTATACAAGTCTAGCTTCCAAGATAGGTTTTTGGAGTGACTAAGTATCAATGTTCTGTATGCTCTTGCTATAATTAACTGTTTCCTGACTACATGGTGATTCCTCACTGTATATTGTGATCTGAAAGTCTGTTTATTCACATATTATGGATGTGATGGCCTGCACTTTAGAGGTGCACAGATAGCCTACTACCTATCTGCCCAAAGGCAATTAGAAGCATAGCTACAGTGTGTTGACTTTCTCCCCACCATTGATGAAGTAACTGAGCCTCTGTCAAACATAGTGAATGAAGCAATTCCAGGCAGAGTTGCTGGAAGCTGTTGAAGACTGGGGTTGTGGAGGGTGATAGGGGCACTTAATGATCTAAAGAGGACATGTTAATGTGACAATTCAACACCATTCAATTTACCCAACAGGTTTCTCAGCTATCAAACTGGACAGGATCCCACACCCCCCTGGCTGTATGATTCTGGGACACTTGATCCCAGGGGTGTACACTCTGTTACCCATTCACACAACAACATTTCCCTAGAAGTGTGTCATTGAGGTGCTACGCCTAATCTAGTTAGGAATGTAATGTATTGTCTCACAGTACATTTGTTATATGTTGTTATTTCAAGAGTAAGTGAAGCTCAGTGGGTTTCGGGGCCTCTGGCCTTTGCTTAGCCTAGCTTACACATAGAAATCATCTAAATAAGAAATAGGCAGAAGCAATGTTAATGTCAACAGTGTAATCGTTACAGCGTCTGCATAGTATCTGTGCATTCGAGGTCCCAATCCCGGTTAAGGCAGGGACGTTTATCATGTTCAAAAGTATACCTTTACCACAGCTTGCATATATAGGTAGTAATCATCTGTATAATAAACATTCAAAACACCCATATAAACCCATGTGTGCTGGAGAGTAAAGTCAACAGAGAATGTAATGTTATGTAAGCACATAGTGAGATGTTACTTCACTGACATGTATATATCCTGAGTAGTTAGCGGATGTGGCCATGTTTGTGCGCACAGGTTATACTTTGCAAAGTTTGTTTAACAATGTTTAACTGCTGTTATAATGTCAAACAAACACTTTTAAACATGCTTACAACTGCTTAAATAAGCCTTATTCTGGAGTAAAAAACACTTGTCAAGCATCGCACGTGTTGAACCCAGAACGATGCACATTATAGTCATGGGACTTATCACTAAGCGATCTGAGGGGTATACATGTTTCACGGTCTTGAGACTACACCTTATACCATATGCATTCCACTGTAATGATCACAAATGGGACAGTCACTTTGTGTACATATGTACAGTACATTGTAATATACTGTAGTTTGTGAACCAACCCATTCCAGTCTACAGATGTATTACTGTTACAAACTAATATGAAATATATATATATATATATATATATATATATATATATATATATATATATATATATATATATATATATATATATATATATATATATATATATATATTTATATGTCAGTGATGTCTGCACACATATATATATATATATATATATATATATATATATATATATACATGTTATACAGTTACATCAATAGCCATATATATAAACATCTATGAACAGACTTCATGACACAGAAGCACTCCAAAGGAATTGAAATGTACACAAAACACATGCAGCTCTGGTATTATAACTATTAATATTAACCTAATTCACCATAGAAGGGATGGTTGTTGTTTATGTGAAGATTGGGGTGGGGGAGGAATAATGGGTAATGAAATCATGCATGAAGGAGGGCCTTCGTTGGATGTTCAATAAGTGAACTGGACAGGTATACATAGAGTATGGGGACAATATAAAAAGGACACAAAACAAGAACCTTTCTCCTTCATAATACACCCTGTCATGTCACATTGCAACACCTAAGTTCACAAACATATGAGCATTAACATGTATCAGACATATGTACACCAACTGACTGTCACATTTGTTTTCAGTAGTGAGGAATGCCTGTAGTAAAATGTATATTCTAAACACAATAACATTTGTACATATCTCAGATGCCTTAGTGGTAAGATCAGTGACTGTGATGTTCATTGTCCCGGGTTCAAGAGCTGTTAAGTTATTTTGAGGGCCAGAAAAAGGGCTGTTAGATGCAGGTGGATTAAAGCACTTTTAAGCAGTTGTAAGCGGGTTTCCACGTGTTTGCGCGACGGTAGGCAGCGCTGAAACACGGTAAACAGAGAAGCGCTTCACAGGTTTAACCTTTGCTTAACGTCGTGCAGACCACGGACAAACCTGTTTACAACCACTTAAATGTGCATTATTCACACTTTCCCTACCAGTGCCTACTCTGAGAGGTAAAATAATATCACCTTCCAGAATTAGAACCCAAAACCATGTACTCCATCCTCAGAGTAACCTAACACTAAGCTACCTGGGATGTACCTGTCCCAGGTGTGTATGCAGACAGGTTAAAACAAAAAAGGGAGAAATGTGTTGAAATAGGGCTACCTGTCATGTACCCAATGAAAAGTGTATGCTTATATATATATATATATATAGAGAGAGAGAGAGAGAGAGAGAGAGAGAGAGAGAGAGAGAGAGAGATATAGAGAGATAGATATATTTATATAGAGAGAGAGATTCATAGAGACATGTCAATATATACAGATCTTCATATATATGTAGATATACAGATAGGTTAAAAACATCTACACATCTATGGAGGTACAGATAAACGTATCCAATAATATACATATCTATATACATACACACACACACACACACACACACACACACACACACACACATACATATATATATATATATATATATATATATATATATATATATATATATATAAATAAATATATATATATATATATATATATATATATATATATATATATATATATATATATATATATATATATATATATATATATATATATATATATATATATATATATATATATATATATATATATATAGCTTTCATTTTGAAATTTTTTTAAAGGACCGTTCCCTACACTATCTACCCATCTTGCATGCTGCTGGCCTGGCCGTAGCTCGTCCACTGTACTATTTCATAGTCCTCTCCGGTTGCGACCACCTGCCTAGCGGACTACCCTCCTTTGAAGCTCCTCAAGCTAAAGTGGAATACCAGTTACTTCACGGAACCCTATACAGCACCCTCCCTAGGACTGCTGCATCTCGTCCACTGTACTATTTCCTAGTCCTCTCCGGTTGTGACCACCTGCCTAGCGGACTACCCTCCTTTGAAGCTCCTCAAGCTAAAGTGGAATACCAGTTCCTTCACGGAACCCTATACAGCACCCTCCCTAAGGACTGCTGCATCTCATCCACTGTACTATTTCCTAGTCCTCTCCGGTTGCGACCACCTGCCTAGTGGACTACCCTCCTTTGAAGCTCCTCAAGCTAAAGTAGAATACCAGTTCCTTCACGGAACCCTATACAGCACCCTCAATAAGGACTGCTGCATCTCATCCACTGTACTATTTCCTACTCCTTTCCGGTTGCGACCACCTGCCTAGCGGACTACCCTCCTTTGAAGCTCCTCAAGCTAAAGTGGAATACCAGTTCCTTCACGGAACCCTATACAGCACCCTCCCTAAGGACTGCTGCATCTCATCCACTGTACTATTTCCTAGTCCTCTCCAGTTGCGACCACCTGCCTAGCGGACTACCCTCCTTTGAAGCTCCTCAAGCTAAAGTGGAATACCAGTTCCTTCACGGAACCCTGTACAGCACCCTCCCTAAGGACTGCTGCATCTTGTCCAATGTACTATTTCCTAGTCCTCTCCAGTTGTGACCACCTGCCTAGCGGACTACCCTCCTTTGAAGCTCCTCAAGCTAAAGTGGAATACCAGTTCCTTCCCGGAACCATATACAACACCCTCCCTAAGGACTGCTGCATGTATGTACTGTTATTGAGCCACTGGATAGTGGTTTATTGTCCTAGGATAGGGCTCTGCCTCGAGTCTGCCAGCAGCGTGCCTCTGTCCTATCTTTCTTATTTTTCTCCTGCCCACCTTGTTAACCTGTGCCCGTTTTCCTAGTACCTTTACAATCTAGGGTAGTAATTCCTATCCAAGGCCACTAGAAGGCAGTATAGGATTCTCTTCTTTCCCTATTTGGAATTCCCTTTCATAGAGAAACAGCCTAAGCCAGGTTCTTGTAACTATTCCTTCGTAGTGTTATTGTTCCCTTCTGAGGCTTTCTCCTGACCCCTGCTCTCCCAAACCCTCTAAAATTAAGGAACTTTTTTCCTACCCAGTTCTCTTATCTTACTACTAGTTTATCATACTTTACCTGATTAGCCCCTCCTGCACTCCCCACTTTGAACCCGTATTTCTAGTAATTCGTTATCTCTCCAATACTTTAACTCTGTCTTCACCCTCTTAATTTCCCTTTAAGTCTCTCTGTTCTACCTTATTTACATCATACTACTTTCCTTCTCTAGGATAGCTTACCTGACCCTGGGAGTGATCCCAAACGAACTGACTGATTGTTTTCTTTTTTCTTTAGCTTCTGGCTCTCCTTCTCCTTTGCTCTAGTTCTTGATCGTCTACTCCAAACTCTACCCCCCCTCCATATTGTTACCTCCACATCCTCTCTATCATTTCTATGCTTAGCCCCTCCTCTCCATCCCTTCCCATGTCTACCTGCTTCCCAACTTTCCCGCTCTGATATATTTATAGAGACCCCAGTAGACGCAGCGCCATTTTTAAAGGACCGTTTCCTAGACTATCTACCCATCTTGCATGCTGCTGGCCTGGCCGTAGGTGAGTACCTCCTATAACTGTTGTAATTGTAATTTGATCTGCTTTGTACCTTATTGTATGTTCATCATTGCAATTTTTTCAGATACCTGTGATAACATCCTTAATAGTGTCTTACTGAGCCAGTACGTATTAATGATAGCAGCTTAGAACTATAGACAATGGGCCGGAGGCTGATTACTGTTGGGATAGTTAGCGCCTTACCCCCGCCAATCCACACTAATGTGGGAGGATTAGTTTTAGTTACCGATCTTCTTAGCACTGGAGATCTCTTTAAATGGACTCTAGATAAACTGTTGTTGCTATTGTACTGTGCCTCACCTTATAATTCTGCATAATCTTGTATTTTAAGCTGTTGTTAGAGTAGTTAGTGAAGGAAATATTGTGTATATCTCTGCCGTTATTTAGCGATCTCAGAATATCATTATTATATAGCTTCTTGATGTCGAATGTTCTGATCTGTACATGTCTACCTCAGTTGGCGCCTGAATGCTCAAATGTGTTTAACCTAGTTTGTTAATATAAAGTTCTTGCGCACAGATGTGCTGAGGAGAATATGTGTAAACTGTATCTTATTGTTTTCATGTCGTTTGTGTGAACCTATATAGTTATAAGGAGTTGTACTTCATATTAAGACATGTTTCTTTCTTTACTCACTGCACTGTCGACCATTGTAGCGCACTGATTTTTGTACTCTTCTCTTTCAGTGCTACTGTTTCCAAATTGAGTATCTTGTCATTGCATCTGTCTTTACTCCTCGAATCCTGTTACCTTTCTTACAGAATCTCGTCCTTTTCTATGTTCTTATCCTTCCTTGCCACTTCTTAGTAGCAGCCATAACATAGACTAGTGGAGGTGGCAGTCAATACTATAGGACTATTTATAACTCATTTAACGCTGTTAGCTGTATCGTTAAAGATGATTGACTATGGGGCTAACAATAGTTGGCGTCCTTGCAGATACCTACTCTAAAGTAGTTATTACGCCTACTCTCCTCCCAATGGCCTGCTTCTTAAAGGAAGTAGAGGATTTCTAACCACATTTTGGAAACTCTGCTCCCAAGAGCATTTCTTCTTCAGCAATTTAAATTTCTTACAAACCCTGCAATTTCCCGCGCATTTACACTTATAGCCATAAGGTATTTCTATGGTTGCTGAACAAATTACTCTAGTCACCTTAAAAGCTATAACTACTTTATTGCTCGGTCGCTTGTAGCCTGAGATTTGTATGTTGGTTCCTTAATGCTATTGCGACTGTGGAATCATAGTATCCTCTTAAGCTTATACCTTTGTCAAGGTATAGGACTCCTGCAGAAGGAATTATCTATTTGTTTAAAGAAGCTGTCCCAACCCTAGAGACTTTCAGGGTCTCCACCCTTGGCAGTGCTTTACCTGGTGTGTATAATCTCTAGCCTGCCCCCCTTCCTGGCCTTTTCCCCATCAAATTACATCTTACAGTCTTGCTCACTTCTACACTCTTAGTTAGTTCATTCTTTCTGTTAATCTACACTACTGGTCTCTTTTCGAACTGTTATAGAATACTTGCTAGCTATTAACCTGCTCTCTTTCAAGTGCTTATTGTACCCTCAGTATTCTAATTGAATCCTTTCCTTACAGCTCATCCACTGTACTATTTCCTAGTCCTCTCCGGTTGCGACCACCTGCCTAGCGGACTACTCACCTTTGAAGCTCCTCAAGCTAAAGTGGAATACCAGTTCCTTCACAGAACCCTATACAGCACCCTCCCTAAGGACTGCTGCATGTATGTACTGTCTATTGCTCCTGTCTACTTAATGAATTTTATTGAGCCACTGGATGGTGGTTTATTGTCCTAGGATAGGGCTCTGCCTCGCGTCTGCCAGTAGCGTGCCTCAGTCCTATCTTTCTTATTTTTCTCCTGCCCACCTTGTTAACCTGTGCCCATTTTCCTAGTACCTTTACAATCTAGGGTAGTAATTCCTATCCAAGGCCACTAGAAGGCAGTATAGGATTCTCTTCTTTCCCTATTTGGAATTCCCTTTCATAGAGAAACAGCCTAAGCTAGGTTCTTGTAACTATTCCTTCGTAGTGTTATTGTTCCCTTCTGAGGCTTTCTCCTGACCCCTGCTCTCCCAAACCCTCTAAAATTAAGGAACTTTTTTCCTACCCAGTTCTCTCATCTTACTACTAGTTTACCCTACTTTACCCGATAAAGCTCCTCCTGCCCTCCCCACTTTGACCCCATATTTCTAGTAATTCATTATCTCTCCAATACTTTAACTCTGTCTTCACCCTCTTAATTTTCCTTTAAGTCTCTCTGTTCTACCTTATTTACATCATACTACTTTCCTTCTCTAGAATAGCTTACCTGACCCTGGGAGTGACACCAAACAAACTGATTGTTTTCTTTTTTCTTTAGCTTCTGGCTCTCCTTCTCCTTTGCTCTACCCGCTCTGCCCTGTGGGCTCACTCCGCTCCCCTACCCTACCCCCAATTCCCACACACACCCCCAGGGGTCCTACACTTATAGCTCAATAGCCCCACCCACAACTCCATCAACCTATAGCTATACCCTTTTAATTAAGGCATTTTGCAACTCCGCCCACTTAGTAATACTCTTATCTGTTCTTCTTCTAAATAACTCCCTTCTTTAAATCAACTACTCGCCATTACTCCCCTTCATTATACCTATTTATTTACTGTCTCTCAATATACACTTTCTCTCACTATGTATAACCCACACATTTCTAAAAATAACATCCTACTCTCCTCCTTCCTACTCCTAAACACTCTTCTCTTTGCTTACTCCCTTACCTTCTATGAAAACACAAACTTATTTGAATCTCAACTAGCACTAAAACAAACTACGTTATACTCTCTCCATTTCTCAAAACCACACATCAATATAACTTCATCATCTTCCTACCTCATGCCTCATTATCACAGAGCAACTCATATCAATTTTTTTTCTAAACAAGAAACCTTTTTCAATTTCTTCCATACCTTCCAAATACCTACATAGTCACCAGAAGCTGTTATTCCTATATGGTGACATTCATCCCAATCCCGGCCCAAATAATCACCAGCCTGCCATCCCCATAGTAAATCAAGCTAATTCTACAATTCATACACCCAATCAGAACTCTCTCCAAATAGCCCACCTAAATAATTTCAGACTAAACAATAAGACAACACAAATGCATGCCCTCCTTGACCTATATTCCTTCGATATCCTTTGCCTAACTGAAACCTGGCTAAAAGCAGATACCAAGGATAATGACATACTACCTCCAGGATATAATATCATTAAACTCGACTGGCACACCAAAAAGGGTAGAGGTGTAGCTATACTTTACAAAACAGAACTACTGGTTACTCTACTAGATACAAAACCACCCTTAGAAAACAATAGTGAAATCTTAATCACCAAACTACAAATTAATATTAACAAATCCATTTATATCATTTGCTGCTATATCCCCCCAGGTAACAATATTAATACCCTTGAAAACTTACTGCACTGGCTCTCAAACTCCTTCCCTCAGGAAACTATACTTCTAGGTGACTTTAATATTGATTGGAATTCCTGCATCTCCCAAAAACCCACTTCTCACACAAACCTCTATGGCTTTAATCAAACTATTACTGTCCCCACTTGAATAAACAAAACCAGCTCCAAACAAAGCATCCTTGACTGGATTCTAGTCAATATCAGCTCTATGATTTATACTACAGGTACACTACCTAACAATATCAGTGACCATTTAATCACCTTTATCACCAGACAAAAAATCCCCATCTCCAATAATACTCAAGTTAGAACTACCAGGAACAAAAGCAATTTCAACCAAACTAACTTCCAATTAGAACTCAAAAAATGTAATTGGTCTCCCCTAAAATACTTACCTCTGGATGATGCAGTCTCATACTTTAACAACATATTTCTTCAAATCCTCAACCTCCATGCCCCTACTAGATTAATTAAAACCAAAGCAAAGCCTGCTCCTTTTCTAACAAAAGAAACCAAACAAAAAATGTTGCATAGAAATAGAACCTGGGCCAAATGGCGTAGTACTAAAAACCCAGCTGACCACCAAACCTTTAAACAACTTAGGAATGCAACAAAGAAACTTATATTCCTTGATAAAATAAATTATTATTGGAAATTCCAACATACCCAACGCCAAAACCCTCACAAATTCTGGACAAGTATCAATAAACTACTACATCCAAGTAACTCTAAAACACCCACTCCTTCTAACCTCACTCAGAGCACGCCTAACCAAATCGCTGATACTTTCAACAAATTTTTCTCAGACGCTGTCACCTCTCTTGATTCAACTTTATCTCCACAGCCCACGCCAACACCTTATTGCCTCAACAAAAATCCCTCCTCTTTCAAACTGCAACCAGTTTCAACTGATCTTATCTTTACTCTTCTTACAAAACTCAAACCTTGTTGACCTCCTCCCAGCTGAATACCTACAAATTGCCGCCAAAGTAATTGCCCTTCCTGTCTCCATCTTAGTTAATCGAACCATAACTGAAGGCTTTATTCCAATTGTCTGGAAAGTCTCTCATATCATTCCTCTTCACAAAGGTGGTAACTCTTTTGAGCTCCCTAACTTTCGTCCCATAGCCTTACTTTCTCCTTTAGCTAAAATCTTGGAAAGATGTATACATCGTCAACTAATTGACCATCTTCTCAAAAACAACCTACTAGCAGACTGCCAACATGGTTTTAGACCCTATCACAGCACTACTATAGCACTCTTGTCATTCACAGACCATATTAATAAAAATCGGAACAACAACCTGCTGTCCTCAGCACTATTCTTAGACCTCTCTAAGGCCTTTGATATGGGCAACCATTCCCTCTTACTAAACATCCTCAAATCATTTGCCTTGAACAGTCAAGCTATCCAGTGGTTTAAATCCTACTTAGAAAATAGACAACAAGCAGTTCTTTGGGATAATCAGATATCATCTCTTCTTCCCATCACAATTGGAGTGCCACAAGGCTCAATACTAGGACCTCTCCTCTTTTCTATTTTTATTAACAAACTAAATATGTCCCTTCCTCAATCCATATATATACAATATGCCGATGACTCAACTCTGATATGTTCAGCATCCACCCCAATTACACTCCAGACCACCACTCAACAAGTCTTCACAGCAGCTGAAAACTGGTTCTATCAGCATGGCCTCTTACTAAATCCCAAAAAGACTAAATTATTACTTTTTACACCATCACAGAAATCTTTGACCTTTACCTTCGATATAATGTCAAACAATGGCACAATAATATCCCCTGACTCAACTACCAAACTTTTAGGTGTCACAACAGACCATAGTCTCAACTTCCATGCCCATATTAACTTAACCATCAAGTCAGTCAATAGAAAACTTGGATCTCTCTACAGGCTCAAACCCTTCCTAGCTACCTCAGCCAGAAGTACTTTAGCTCAAACACACCTGCTCTCTACCCTTCTTTATGCCTCACCTATTTTTACAAACTTATCAAAATCTAATTTCAATAAACTAGCAGTATCTTATAATAATATTACAAGATTTGCCACAGGAGCCCCTTTTAGAACCCATCATTGCTCTAATCTTAAACAACTAGGCTGGCTAGAATTACAAAATCAAATATGACTACAGCAACTTACCATCACCCAAAAAATCTTCTATCAACCTTCAAATACCACAATACTTAGTACCCTTATTTCTCCTTATAAAAATCTATCTTCCTTGCGCTCCGCCACAAAGCTACTAGCGGCACCCTATAAATCCAACAACAAAGCTGGGGACTGTTTGTTCTCCAACTGTATTGGACCAATCTGGAACCAGCTTCCAAGTGAACTCACTGCTATTACTTCTCTACCCACTTTCAAGAAGCAGCTTAAAACTCAGCATAAGTCTCAATGGCTCTGCCCTTGTACAAACCCTGACTAAACTATTATTCCCTCTACCCTTTTTCACCCCCTCAAACCTTTTTCTAAGTTAGTATAGTATTTGTGTTTGAACTTTCAAGAAGCAGCTAAAACCTGTGCTTAATTCTCATTAGCTCTGTCCTTTACAAACCCTGACTAAAACTTTCTATTTTCTCAACCTTTATATTCACCCTTAAAACAAAACAAAAAAAAAAAAAAACAAAATATATATATATATATATTCTTGCTTGCTTATTTTCAGTATTGTAAAGTATTTTTGCTAGTAATACTTATGAACGAGTTTTTTTCTCTGTAACACCTATTTTTGTATAATATTTCTTATTTGAATGTATAACAACACCTAATTTTACTAACCCATTTTTATTGTGGAACTTTTCTCCCCGGGCCTATACTGAAAATGGACATGTATCTAGCTAGACTAGCCCGGTCAACAAATGTAAAATAAAAAATAAAATAAATAAAAAAATTTTGCAAACCTTTATTACATTCAGATATATTGCCAAAAGGATTCAAGGACTAATAGTACCTGCATGCTATACAGGAAGCATTTAACAGTGCCTTAATGAATCAGCCTGCAATTACCATAGTATTAGTCCACTAAGGGATAGGTGTTCACATAGGGAAAGAACACCCACACACATATAGACATTGTATAAAAGGGGTTCCTACACACCTGCATGTGCTATGTACACCCACCAACATCTACCCCACAACCAAAATAATTACATCATTACATACTGTCATACCATATCCAATTATTCAACTACTGTATAACATCTGCTGATACCTTAACATACCTGGACTCAGACACACTAACATGGCCCTATGTGAAATAGTTGCTGTTATACAATTGAACAGTTGCTGATGTATCAGGGTTTGTATGAACTAATCCTGTTTCTGAGTGTTGAAAGGTTTGTACACCATGAAGTGTTACCGAGTACTGATTATCAGCACAGTATGATACACAGTAACACCAAACTAAATATAGGTTCATAGGTTCATAGGTTCATAGGTTCATACTAGGCTATCTGCCCAAGGGCATTTATAAGCCTAGCCCATAGTTATTTGGCTTTCGCCACCCCTTTAGTTTGAATAAAACTATGCCTATTATTTTGCTGTGCCTCTGTCAAGCAGTGACACTGAAGTAATCCCTGGGGTATATCTGCGATCCCCCATCCATTGGTCAAGATTCCTCTTGAACAAGGCCAGCGAGGTGCTCTGCCTCACATGTACCGGGATTTTGTTCCACAGCATAGGGAGTCTCTGGGTGATGAATCTGTCCCTCCAGCATGTTCTATTAATAACCGTGTCAAGGTTTAAGTCTCCGCCCTTGTGGTTCTGAGGGATCTAGATTTTTGAGGTGAAGCATATTCATCAAATCAGGGTTTGACATGGCCTTATATGTCAGGCACAGGTCACCTCTGAGCAAGCGGTATGAGACTGAATAGAGCTGGAGTTCTTTCAGTCGGGCAGCATAAGACATATTTTTGAGACCCTTTATCCTTTTGGTGAGGAACTTTTGGGGCCTTTCCAGCTGCTGCAGGTGTCTGGTCAGATACATTCCGAATGGGGCATTGTACTCAATCATAGGTCTAATGAGTGATGAGTACAGGCTAGCGATGACCTCCCTTGATCTAGATATGAATCCCTTCATGATCAGGTGGGCAATGTAGAAGGTTTTCCTAACTACTTTAGCAACATGAGTGTCAAATGAAAGGCTACTGTCAACCTGGGTCCCCAGATCCCTGATGACTTCTTCTGTGCTCAGTGGATTGCCACCTATATGGTAGCTAGGGGTAACCTTGTTTTTCCCGAAGAGTATGACTATGCATTTCTTGGCATTTAACTTTAGGCCATGGCTCTGGCACCAGTTATCCGTTTCTGTGAGGCCCTTCTGAAGGATATCTGTGTCAGATGTGTTTTCGACTATGGCGCCCAGTTTGCAGTCATCTGCAAACTTTGTCAGCCATAACCCTCCTGTGTTTGCTTGTACTTCAGAAAAGTAGATGCCGAACAAGAGTGGACCCAGGACTGAGCCCTGTGGGACACCACTTGTGACAGGCTTTGAGTCTGACATGGCTCCAGCAACTCTGACCCTGTGGGTTCTGTCACTTAGCCAGTTTGCAACCCATCTTGTGATGTATGGGTTTACATTCAAGCTGATGAGTTTTTTGATAATACCTGAGTGGGGTATTGTGTCGAAGGCCTTTGCCAGGTTAAGGTAGGCTGTATGGACTGCCTTTCCCTCATCAATGGCCTTGGTGACTGTCTCGAAAAAGTCAACCAAGTTTAAAAGGCATGATCTGCCTTTGACAAAGCCAAACTGGGTTGGATCCAAAGTCTGCAAGTTCCTATGTCTTTATTTATGAGTTCCATTATGATCCTCTCCATGGCTTTGCAGATAAGGCTTGTCAAGCTAATGGGACGGTAATTTCCAGGGTCGGTGGAGGCACCGCCCTTGTGAAGTGGGACCACAGTCGCGTCGCCACTCCTTGGAGTGTATCCTGAGTTGAGGCTAAGATTAAACAGCTGTCCTAACTGTGGGTTTAATTCCTCATTGAGTTCATGGAGCACACAGCCGGGGACACCATCCGTCCCATGGATGCTGTGTTTTTGCTTTGGAGAGAGCAGTTCTCACCTGGGCGTTGGAGATGTTTGGGGGCTACAATCCTCTGGTATAGATATCTCTCCTTTTGGGGGAGGGGAGAAGTTTGCACTGAACCTGTCAGCCAGTATGTTGGCAATGTGTGTAGGTTCAGTAATCTTCACATCATTTTGAACTAATTCTGAGCATATCTGGGAGTTTCCTCCTAGGTTTCTAACATAGCTAAAGAAGGCCTTATGGTTGTCTTTTGAATCCTTGGCGATTTTTCTCTCAAAATTTGCCTTGGATGATTTTATGAGAGCTCTTAGTTTTTTACTTATAATGGTCAAAGGTGTCTACCTTTCAAGGATTTTGCTCTATCTTCTAGTAGCTTCCTCCTTTTGTTGTAGAGCTTGTTTATGGCTGGGGTCCACCAGACTGGACGCTTGCCTTTGGTACAAAGAGTCTTAGTTTTGTTTGGGATTGCCTGATCCATGCAGTCCTGTAGGTGCTGGTAGAAGGCATTTGTAAGTGATTCAGCGGTTTGAGTAATGTTTACCACTGGCTCAGGGGCCTTAAAGGAGACTACACTAGTTTTTAGAAGTGTGAAGTCGGCTTTTGAGAAGTTTTTCACTGTGGTCTTTTTTGTTTCAGGTGGGGGATGAGGACCTCCAGCGAGATTAGTTTATGATCTGATCTCACCAGTGAGGGTATACTTCGGTGTTGAACATTGTGATCCCATGTTCGTGATGATGAGATCAAGTATGTTTTCTCCTCTTGTGGGGATGGTGACTAGTTGTTCCATGGCATTTGAGTTTATGAACTCCAGGAACCTTTGGGCTAGAGTGTTTGGGCTTGAGTAGTGTTCCCAGTCTATATTAGGGTAGTTGAAGTCACCTAGTATGATGGTGTTTGGAGATACATTTATCCCCTCCATTGTTTTCAGGAAGGCCATGTGAGGTTCCTGAGTTTGAGAGGGTGGCCTGTAACATGCTACAAATTGCAGAGCAGTCTTGCCTATGGTTAATTGCACCTGGATGGTCTCCGATGCATCGTGCGTTGCCACCAACCTTGAGGTGTGGGTGTCTTTTATGAATATGGACACCCCCCCTCCTTTCTTGGTGTTGTCCGGATTTTGGGGCCGGAACGCATGATATGAGGTGAAACCTGCTAGTGCTGGGGTGCTCTCAGGTATGTCTGGTAAGCACACTGAAAACCCCCTAACATTATATGCATAGCTATGCAGCCTTGAGCTGGTCAAACAACCTGGCCAGACTGAAACATATGCAGAAGTATTAGGTACAGACAAACCCTGCGCAAGTAGCAATGTTCAGAAATATAACAGGAGTACTCACATTTAGACCAAGTCCTCTAGGCATTACACACAATATATTACTGTTTGCCTCCATGCAGCTGTTGTAATATATTCCAAACAACACTTCTAGGCTGTCTTCCTCACAAGTAAGGCAAAGGAACAATGCCCAAGTGGAGTACTCAATTATACTCCACTGTTGCCATGGTGTTGGCTAAGGCAGTAGCAGTGCAGCTGATGTGCATGCAATTAGCTACTTAGGTATGCCAATTGTTTATCGGGATAGCGCATGTTACTGATCTGTAACTATAAAAGGTTGCCATGTCACACACTCAAACCATCTGTATCTACGTGTAAGACAGTACAAAACACTGAAAGATGAACCTAAAATGAGTATTATACTAGTCAATAACACCTCCAGTTACTAAGAAGGTATGTATAACATGTAGTATGTCTGTGTATGTAGTACCTGTTCTGTAAAAATTACAGTGTAATCAATGCATATAGTGGAAATAGCTATCTTGTAGCGATGTATTTTTGAGCAGTAGTAATGCTTATAGTATTCTATGTGTGTACTGCTGTGGGTCACAAGGCAATCTCCGCATACACCACAAGGGATGATATGGGCTTGGAACTCACCAATTCGCTTCCAGCCACTGTCAGTGTCAGGATTGGTCCAACAAGTATGTGCTATAACAGGGGATAGTATATGTCAATATATTGTAACAGTCAACATATGTATGGATGTATAATTATGATGAACATGTCAAAGGTGGGCTTACTGTACAAATATGGTGTGCATTGTGGGATATTGTGCCAATAACTGTGTAATGTACAGTATTTTAAGCAGATCTGTATTCCATTCTACATAGCAGTTCTGTTATATTATGCAAACAGTAGTTATGTCTATTGGCAATTACAATACTCAAGAACAGGATACATATCATTTGTATTAATCTGACAGTTTAGCAGCATGATAGCAAAGATAATTGGAAGAGTTAGGTAACTATCCATGCACATAACACATGTAATAACCACCTCTCTAGTATCATTTGCAAGCAATAACAGCTGTGCATGTGTACATGTTACGCAAATGTGTAGTGACCCTTGTTACAGAGCTGGACCTCTCTAGTATCGTTTGCAAGCAATAACAGCTGTGCATGTGTACATGTTATACAAATGTGTAGTGACCCTTGTTACAGGGCTGGATCTCTCTAGTATCGTTTGCAAGCAATAACAGCTGTGCCTGTGTACATGTTATGCAAATGTGTAGTGACCCTTGTTTACAGAGCTAGGCCAAATGGCTATGTGCACACCTACATAGAGTGGATATTGATAGTAGAGGCACACTGGTTAGACTACCAGATTTGTGTAGCTTACCCTCTCATGCCAACATAACAGCTGCTTGCACATACTGTATGTAAGGTATTGCACAGTACTGGTAATGAAACGGGTTGCATATCATCTTTAACCCCAGTGTAACATCTGCAGTAGGAGTGTAAGATGTAGGAGACTGCTGCCCATGTGTAATAGCCACTTCATAGGTGATGGCTTACACTATCTGATTATATCCTGATCATGTTGATAGTGGCATCAGAGTCTATTGATACATGACTCTGTTTGGAGAGGGGGTGTCTGTGCCCAACAGACCTCATGGTCCTGGTGGATATGTGAGTATATACCCAGAGAAGGAAATAGACCTGTAGACACTTGCATCATCTGTAATCAACTAACAGGATGTGATGTGCTCCTCAGAAGAGGATTGCTGCTAAAGGTAGCTACAATGTTTTAGTAATAGCCAGTGTTGTCACGCCCATAACACAAATATTTAATTGTGAACATCACTGTCTAAAACATCTTCATAAGCAATAAGTAAACTAAATACGGTACTTGGTACTTGTAGTACTGAATGCTCATACAGGTATGTCCACTAGTTAGCTACTGATGTTTACTAATGTCAACTTTGTGTATGTGGCCATCCTGGGGGAATGTAATCCCTATGCCATGTACACTGCCAAACCAACCTAAGACCATGCCCCACGCATTGTTTGTGATGCAGCTACAGGGGTAAGCTGGAAGGCAGCCCAGTCTACAGCCATGACTGGACTGGACAGTCATAAGGTGCAGGTTAACACATGCATCTCATCATCAAAACCAACACATAACCTTACCAGAACACAGTAAGGACACCCACACACACTACCAGAAATCACACACTTTCACAGATGCTTCTAAGTATCTGGCCAAACAAGTGACCTCCCAAGCTGGAGGAGACAGAGAACAAAATACACAAACTGTATAACATAGTTTGCATAATTATGCCACACCTCAGAATATGTTGCCAGAAACATGCTCAACAGTACTCATTTGCGAATGCAAACTCTAGCACTATGTTACACACCATCCTATACGAGGGCATACATACTGTCAGCTACCTGTCTACCATGATTAGCCACATACCCATACACTCAGACCACCTTTTGAACTATACACATGGCTCTGGCATATTCCATGTTGTTGTGCAGGACCAGTGATGCAGTAGCCTGGACTGCATCGAAACACATGTAGGAACTGTCAGGTCTTGTAGCCCATGCAGGTATGTCCCAAGGCCTGGGTAGCATTCTGCCATTGGCCAGAATGATACTGCAGTACGGGGACAAAAGGATTGTATTCCACAATTGTCTCGTGTAGTGGTGCAAGTCAAAGGGTATCCATTATCTGCCTGGGATAACACGGTTGACAGACCATAATGCTTTGCAAGATAGGGCCTGCACCTGTCTCCCCTTGGAATTTGGATACTGCCTAGGGCTCATGCTTCGCCTATAGTGCCTTCATCATGCACAGTTCAAGTGAAGGTCCACTGCTGTTACAGGGACAGCCAAGCAATAAACTGTGAGTCTCGCTACACAATGATACATGTTAGAAACACTATATGGACACACATATGTCAATCCCTAACATGGAGAACATATCTGTGCAGTGGCTGAGACATGTTTCACTGCTCCGGAGAGCACATCTGCATGATCATGTTATAACAAATACCTCACCCATTATCCTTTACTGGAACACATGCGACGCAGATGTGTCCATATTCCTGAAGGATATGTACATCCCCACACTCGCTGCAATTGCATAACTTCAGATGCATTATGCTGAGCAACTACCTTTGTGCCAAAGTGGAATTCAAATTGCACCTTGCGGCAGATCACCCACCATGCTGTGGATTTCCCAACTGTCATAATGTGCTGTAATAGGGAAGATTAGGTCTGAGACAGACAACCATATTAATGGCTACTCTCAACTATTCCATTATGAGCTGGGAAGACTCCTCATGTACCAACACCTGCGCTCAATGCATGTTGGATTCCATCAACCCCAATGACCTGGATCACAGTAGTCACACAAACAGGGCTAACAGTATGCTACACATAGTCAGTCTCCAATGCCAATGTTATGTTTCCTAAGAGCAATGTGTTGACTGTCATGGCACCCATGCAAATGGACAATGCATGTGCAAATGCTGAATCCTACAAAAGGAACCTTAACCAGTCACATACATGCAGTGATTGTGCCATTGAAACAGAACCAAGATTCAACCAAACACAAACAAGAAGGCAAACTGGTGGTACCATGCTTTAAACTGTACCACAGAAGATAGTAAATGTTGCAAGAGTGAACACACATAAGTGTAGGTGATCCCTGGTCAGCCTCAGTAAGATGCAGATACACCATATAAAACCACACAAAGCTACTGTGAAACTAGTCAGTCACATATTATGAAGCCAAGCACAGAGCATTCTATAGCTATGTCATTAATCGTAATGGCAATGACAAGACCTGCTGTGCTGCACAGCACTATGGCATGGAAAGTACTGCACCTACAGAAATAGCACCTGTTCATCCAGATAGGGTCTTGGACAACCTAAACCCATTACCACCCCCCCCCCAAGAGGGACACTTAGTAATATATCCATGTACACTACAGGGCCCCTGTAATAACAACTATCCAGGTACAAGCTACACTCTCTAAAGCCATACATACAGCTTTCATGGGACCAGTCAACATCCCAGGGTGTATCCTACACAAATGTAAGAACAATCAGCTATCCGCATAAACATCATGTTCAATCATAGCTCCATGTCAGGCTGTGTACACACCAAATCGTGCACAGCAACAGTTATCACACCCCACAAAGGAGGAGACACCATTGATAATAGGAAATAGTGCACAATTACCTTGCTGGGTCTGGTCTTAAGGCCATGAACCATGATCAACTTATTCGATGTACTCAGTACAGATGTAGATGACAATAGGTTTGATTCACACTGCATATCATGACCTTGCCAGGTTGTAGGACACCATCACCCATACTGTGTTCCAGCTACACTCAGTAAACTAGGTGTATATTCCTATGTCACAGGAGTGGTTGGCAACGGGCTGCTGGCAGAACCAACACTATAGAAGGTGTCTGACTAATACACGCACATCAAACCAGTGCCAGCCACAGCAATACAGGGTTCATTCCTGGTACTCCCTGTCTTTGTTATCTATACCACACAGACTAACACAGAAGGCATCTGCCTATTGATGTTTGCAAATGAGTATGAACTAGGAGTAATAGTTGACTCAATGTGTGCTGTGTTCAACATACATAAGGGCCTTTGTGTGTCAGATGTGTGGTGTGTGACATCTGGCCACAATCTGACAGCTAAGTATTGCATTGTCATCCCCTATGTTAAAAACCCTGTACCCATGAACTACCACCTAGGCAGCGGTCAACATAATGGCAACTGTGTGTGTATGGGATGCAGCTGGACAGTAGTCTTTCCTTTGATAGTTACTTCACCACACCAGTCAGCTAGTTGTATGTGGCACCCCTAATCATGACAGGATGCCATCCAGGAATTTAGAGATAATTGCTCATCCATACTCAACACTCATGTGACCCATAATAGATCACATATTTCCTTTAAGGGTTATTGCCCATGTGTAGATGGCCTACACTGCCCTTCCCAATCCCTAGCTCCACTATGTAGCATGCAGCCTACCCTGAATAAAGCCATGTCCAACCCATATGTGTTGGACATGCTACACTTAATACATCCTGATGCCAAATAAACACATACTTCATGGACATCCACCTTTCTAGTACAAGGATCCCAACATGCCTGACAGATCCCTGTCCCATACACTTCACATACTCCTGCCATACTATGCATCCCTGTCCAGCGAAGCTGCACATCACCCCTCTCTGTGACATGGTATGATGATTGCATGCCAAATATATCAGTAACCCTGTGCATCAGTTCTTTGGCACTGCTTAAAATGGCCAATTAAACTTACTTGTCTGGTGCCTACAGCTAGTTAACCTGTCTGCCTAGACTCATAAATGGCCCAGGGCATATATCCTATTACATCACTATAACCATTCATGCTATAGTTGATATCCAACCCTGCAAATACAATCAGGCTAGCTATTGTCCCATGTGTTACATGTGCAACACAAGCAATACATAGCAGGATGCTACACAGCTGTACACTGCCATGTAGATGTATATGGCAAAACACATACATGCTTGCAAGTCCGCAGTGTCACAGGTCATGTCCCTAATGACTATGTATGATTATATATGTGGCATATACACAGCATTAAGGTCAATTGCATTAATGTGAACGCATCCAGGCATGTGCTGATAGGTAAAGACACCAGTACAGGCAAAAAGACATGCCCACGTCAAGACAACATCCACATGGAGTATGAGCAATGTCATCACATGACACACACATATATGGCGATAACATCACATCACCAGTAAGTGTCAAATATGTGTGACTTAAACATGTCAGTGGTGTTAGTGTCATGTAGATTTGCAAAGACTTATTTGTAATCTTAATAAATGTGATACACATGTATGTTCAGCTGTACTTCTCTGTGAGCTGCTGTGACCTGTCTCCATCATTATGACTTCCAGGTTTGCCATGTAGCAGGCTGCCAGCATACACCCACTTGGATGATGTTGTCCTCGTCCCATACCTCCTCACCTACCATACAACACTCTTCAGCCACGTGCCACAGGATGCACAGCAGCGGGACGCCCTGTGGGATGAACTCTGCAGAAGGATAAATGATGTTGGTGGTCACAATCGCACCTATCAGCAGGTGTGCCAACACTGCACTGACCTCATAAGATGGGGGAAACAGTTTGCTAATGCAATCACCAGGGAACAAGGTGCAACAGGTGGGGGGCCACTCACACAGCCCCCACTAACACATACCGAGGAGCTACTGGCCAACCTGGGGACACCTGCAGACCTTCATCCACAAGCTTTTTACTGGTATTGTGGAGGTGGGTGTCTCTCAACCACCAAGCCTGGAGTTGCCTGGTAAGTCAGTACTGCACATATAACACAACTATATTTCACATAGTTGCATCTGTTACTGTACAATATGTAATGTAACATCATATGCAAGGCATGTATGCACACATGCCACATACTATAGTCTGCTACTCTATGTATGCACAGGTGTGCATACTCCATGGTATAGTGTATTGTACTGGCTTATGTGCTAACATGGACATTGCACCCTGTAGCTATCACACAGGTGTGGATAATGATCTTACTGATGTGACACTCCAGTTTAGGTACCTCTGGCATTTTGCATCGACAGCAGCCTGTGTCAGGTGAGATTGTTATTATTTACAAGGCTTGATAATGCACAGAACATATTAATTGCATGCTATCTGCCATAACACACGTACACATAATGTATGGCGGTCCTGATAATAGACACTAGTCAGACCTGCAATGCATCACAGTGGTCACCCATGTGAAACAATTGAAGACTATATGAAACACCTACACTAAACCTTCCAAACTATCATTGCCAGATGTGTGGACAACTGTAAATACAATGGTGGAGGTGTGTTTCACTGTAGGGACAGGTACTACATATCAGCATTACACATGTTGGGAATACAAACAGTACTGTACAAAGAGCATATGTGTGCATACACTCTAAATGTGTTGGAGCTGGAGTATGACCAGCCCACAGGATAGACCCTTGTGGATTATACCCTTGCTATGAATGTCACACAATGTCATGTGCTATCTGACATGTCCATGACATGTAGTTGGCTGACTGCAACACTGCTCAACTATCCTGCAAAACATGATGCTCATATCCCATACATACCATCCTTTGTCTGCATAACCCTGTCCTCAGTGGAGCATATGTCATCTATGTGTGTATGTCATATGGGATAACACTGACATGTGAAATAAGATGGCCATCACAACCATTGGACAGAACATGTGTACACATGGCCATGGAGGATGGCCAGAGACATGAAGCAACACTCACAGTAAAAGTGATGCACATGTTTGTACACAAAGTTGGCTCGGCACAATACAACTATGGCCTGTGTGTAATGGTGATATTGCAGATGTGAAACACTAAACATCATACAGGCCTGTGCACAGCTTGTGTAGGCATAACATGAAACCACCACATAATATGTCTTGAACATCTTGTGTGTGTCACAACATGAAAGCATTCACCTATACAGTATCCAAATACATACATGTGTTGCACAACATACACATACAACCACATCAGGCCACAGATACAGTACATTCACCTTGCTCTTGTCAGGCATCACTGTCATGCCTGCTCCTCATGTATGTGAGGTACACAGATGGCATGTGGGACATAGAGTACTGCTAAGTTAGCCATGTGTGGGCATAGTTGCCAGGCATCAGTAATATTGTTGCAGATGTTCATGGGTGTCATCCATATTTCCTTCTGTGACCTGTGTCACACCTTCCACATTAGGGTTTAGTTTGTATACACCTCAGTGACATGGGTCACATTCCACATTATGTATGTATTGCATGTGAACATAGTCATAGCTATGAACTGTGTCAGTAACTCACACTTTATAGCAATTGTGAAGCCACATGATGCCCTGCAATGGCTATGCACATCAGCTCAATGTGCAATATGTCACTGCATATTTGTAGAGCGGACAGACAGCATTGTGTCAGCTAAAGGCCCATGTTAGTATAACACGTTCCTGCAATGGGACACCATTACCCTACTGTGGATTGGAAATGACACCATTGTGTTACACATGTATGCATGTCATTCAACACGTCAGCAGAAGACATGTCATACTACATGTGATTGGCAAGGTCATATGCCACACATCAGGCCGGTGTACTGTAAACCTGTGCTGGTCTGTGGCACCATTGCAAAGTAGGGACAGCCATGTCAAGCATGTGTGTACAGCCACATGCACAATGTCTGTAGACTCAGTCCAGGGGTAGGCGGGATAATGTTGAGCAGACATGCACTGCTTTGGGGGAGATATGCAAGCTAAGGCTCAGGCAAACATATTATTCAGTCAACATACCCTTCTGCTCATGTCCTCACACATAGGGGTGGTGGCCAACACAAATCATCAGTGGCAGATGTACAAAGGTCAACGATGGTCTGTTAACATGTGGTGTATGTTGCTCACACCATGGCACTGTGGTGCAACAGTGCAAAGTGCATGCATTGTGTTGCAGGTATGGCACATAGGCTACTAACACAAATGGTGCAATACAGGTATGTATGCTAACCACCACTATAATTGTGTAAGGTGCATGCCGTCTGCTATAACACATGCATGCTGTTGTGTGCAACTCAGGGATGTATGATAACTACCACTATAATTGTCTAAGCTGAATGCCATCTGCCATATCACCTGCATGTAGCATGTGTCTGTGTGTGTCTGTGTGTGGTATAACTTGTAATGTACAGTTCTTGTCTTCCCCTCACAGGTGTTGATGTAGGTGCGTTGCCCTCCTGCGGTCCACCTGATGTTAGTGTCCCCACAGACTCTAGCAGTGATGATGATAGCATGATTGAGCCACAGGCAGGGTTGTCAGGGGCTGAATCTGTGCCATTGGTTGCCATTCTACCTGTATCCCCCTCAAAATCATACAAAGGTCCCTACCTACACATACCCCATCACCACTGGCCATAGAGGAAGGACAGTTGGTGGGTGGTAGCATAGAACAGGGAAGTGTGGAGACTATGGAAGGTGTGCCTGCACACCATGATCCCAGTCAACTGACTGGTGATGTTCCACACAGGCATGTGCCCAGCGCTGCCCATAGTAGGACCACTGGCCAACATGCCCCTGTGAGACAAAGCACATCAGCTGGAGTCAACAGATGCATGTTTTGGGCTGTAATGGAGGCACAGGCATGTGCTGAATGGCACAACAGAGAAGGTCTGAGGCTTCAGAGGACTGCTGTCCATTCATTAACTGACATCATCCAGGCAATTGCAAATGCTCACCATCATCTTGCAGATGTTTCGAATAGAGAATTGGGTGACATGGTTGGAGTCCTTGACCGTGGTTTGTCAATCCTCGAGCTTGGAATGTCTGTGCTGGAACATATGGTGGGAGTGAGGTGTCAGGCACGTGGACATAGGTCAGCTACATCACCTGTTGAATGAAGGTCTACGTGAACATGCTACTGAACATGCCTGCTCCCATAGTGGCAGTAGCAGCAGCAGTGCAGCTGGTGCTGTGCAGTCCACATGAGGACACAGCAGGCCACGTGCACATGGTCCTGGATGGTCCCAACAGGGTCATTATTCCAGTGGACATGTGTCATCAGACAGTACCCAATCTGGATCTCTGCCTGGTAGTGCCCATGCACCCCCTGGCAAGCGCAGGTCATGTGGCCCTGGCCGAACACAGTGAACTGTGAAACCTGCCTTGTACAGTCTGCAACTGTCAATAATACCCCTGTGTAGGCTATCCACATGCCAGACCTGTGTACATGCATACACACACACTGGAAACAAATGTAGGGCACCTCAACACACACACGCATAACATCCACACATGCCCAATGATATCACAGGCCCTAACAAACACACGTGATGTCATCCAATGGTGCAGCCTAGGCCACTGGTAAACATTATCACCCTTGTGCATATGATGATGTCTGTGCCGCATCCCTGTCATCCACACCATTGGTGCAGGGACATGGTCATATGGTCTGATGCACAGGGTGAACATACTAGGTAGACAATTGTAGATTAATATTGTTGAGTAGTGTTGACAGGCAGCAGACATACCATGTATTACAGTTTTAGAATGCATTTTGTACATTTGACAGTATGTATCATGTGTAACAACCACTAACAGCATGTTGATCTTGATGTTCTGCCTTCCTCTTTCAGGTGTAGTTACATTTGCCGGGGGATGTTGGTGATTGTGGTTAGTGTCCCTTATGTACATGTTGACTACTCACAGGTCTGTATGACAATACCTGCATGCACTTTGTAGCTTCCACATCACAGTTATAATCTCCCATATTTCAATTATGTTTACTGTTCTAATGATCCAAGAGCATGATAGATGTTTAGTAAGCTACTGTGTTCAGAGCCATCACATCCATAGTGGGCGACATCACAGGTATAGTCACTTGGAGTGGGGTGGAGGTAAAAGAGTGGTATGGTGGATGACAAGGGTAAAGGCCAGTGGAAATAGTGGCTTCTCATTGGGAAGCAGTAATACCCACTGCCATGACAGCATACAAACACAGACACACCCACACACACAGGGATTCACAGACACAGTAACACACACTCTGACACACACACACACACACACACACACAGTTGCCAGTGTTTGGATGAGAACCCCTGCCTATGTGCATATCATCATTATAGTACTACGCAATTACAAGATGCATCACAGAGATTACACATGTACAGGTAGTTAGAATGGCCTAAGATCAAGGACATCAACAGGGATACTACTGTGCAGTGAGTGTATGTGGGGTGGGGGGTTAATCAGTAGGCTATGTAACAACAGGTCACACCCCAAGGTGTACATGTTAACAGGTAGTTAGATTGCCCATCTAAGATTGATGATATCAACAGGGATACTAGATTGCATTGAGTGGATGGGGGGAGGGGGCATTAACATTTCACTATGGTAAAATACAGCCTCACTCCAGGGACCGGACAGTCATAAACACGGACAGCCAAACACACATACACACACACACACACACAAACGCAGACAGACACACACACACACACACACACACACACACACACACACACACACACACACACACACACACACACACACACACACTGTGGCATTCAGAAAGATATACACCTATGTCACACAGACGCTTGACATGTGTGAGGTTCAACCACCTGCCCATGCCTTTCTTTCTACACTTCACTCTGTACTGATGTCAACAAAAGTTTTCAGGACAGTGAAAACATGTGGGATGTATTCCCAATTATACATGACATATATGGACACACACACACCCACACATGTCAGTACTGTGAATCAAACACCTGCTTATCTCATGATAGGTATTACAGAAGTACAGCACTTTCACATTTGCTACAAAGCTTACTGACTCTTTCTTTGCCAACTGTGCTGATATATGCACAATATATGTACAGGGGAGGTATTACTGTTACAGGTGTCAAAAGCTTTGCCTTCAGTGTCACCCTTACTGCATTCTACATTGTCTGTCTTCCACTTCGATTAACAAAACCAAACCTTAGCAGTTACACAGATTATTGTAGGAATAGTTGTAACACACCAATGAGCTGTCCTCAGTAATCATTCATCTGCAAAGTAGCCCCACCACTTAGTAGTCATGTCCAAACATCTGTCCATACATCATGTACAGCTTACTGTACTTATAGCATATCACCAAATACAGTTGGCAATGTTGAGGCTATATTGCAACAGCATGATGTACTAAGACAACAGTCACCTTCACACATCAGACACTGCACACAAATGGAATCTACACAAACATCAATACATGTACATGCGGTCTACATCAGTAAGTGCACTAGCAGGTCAAGAGGATACATTCCACACCTTCCCCATGCCATGTGTGAAACATAGCTAAGCATTACACCATAACTGATGTTGTATTAATGCACTGGTAGGACACGACTACCTTCACAGAGGAGCCAAGTGTATGTATATGACAACAGCACATATCAGCAAGACACACACAGCATTATTCTATGTCATGCTCCTACAAACTGTTACTTGACAGTGCCATGGTGAAGCCAGGGCAATGTAATGGTCAACAGTGAGCACATCATATTTGTCACACACACCTCATGTTTACTGGAAGAGAGCCAGCAATGTGCTCTGTTAGGCTAGACAGTACACTCATTCAAGCATGTGCGAGGTCTGTGGCTTGTAAACATCTCACCTCAGCACGTACTGGCTATTGTGGTTCTAAGGCTAATGTCCAGACAGCACACAGCATGCATGGCTTGCAATTGTTGACATGGGGTATATGTAGGAGCTATGGCCACACATGGCTGTATATGTCATGAAAATATCACCTGTGACTACTCAGGAACATACAGAGCAGAGCTAGATTTCTCTTTTTCTGTCAATACAGACCTTGTGTAGGTCCTATGATCCTGTTATTTGGGTATGTTTGTAGACATTGCATTAGGTGGACATGTCCAATGACCTACATGCCACATGGGGTGTTTATTGATATGATAGGTGTCATGGATGACCAGTAGAGAAGGAATATTACCTCTGTTAACATAGATATCTTACCTTATGTACTGTTAGCATGCTATCTGACATGTGCATGTGTGTAATGACTGTAGCCACCTGTATGTAGAAAGGATAAGGAAAGCTATGGTAATGTCATTTATGTTGTATGAGTGCAGGATGTACATACCCAGGGCAGGTAGAGTTAGGTCATATCCAACCATGAGGGTGTTGTTTACTGGTGTACAGCAACAGTCAACTGTGTTATTGCTGACAACATCCGAGGGACCCTGGTATGTGCACAACTGAGCTGGTTACAAATAGTGGTATTACTGCATTGCATAACACATTATGCAGCTGTGTCTGTACATGGGTACTTTGCACAGTTGATGTAGGCCTAGGTACAGTCTAACAATCAAAGGTTATCTGGTGGTCTACCATACTATGTCATATCACATATGGATGTGTGTTGGTAGTCTGGAGACAAAGTGGTGGATGTATATGAGGATACAACCTAGAATGCAGCATTTGCCACTGTCACCTGTACTTGACTCGAGTAGTGGTCTTTACATGTGAGTAGCCTTTATGAATATGTGGACACCACCTGGAATGGTCCATACTACTGTTATAGCCCACATGTCTGGATCTGAGTTATATGGTTGTAGTGCAATTGTGCACTACAGAGCCTTCAGCCAGGTGTTCCTCACTGCACAGATGTCAGTATTCCCCATTGTAGGTTCTACACTGAGAAAATGGATTACTAAAGCCATACATCTAGCACTGGTTAGCATAAGCATCCACTGCAATTGTCTTGTAGGTGTCTGGGTGTTACTTCTGTGTGTAGGACATTTGCCTTGGAATGTGGCTATATGGGTAAATGCGACCTAGGTATTATCCACACACACTTGAAACATGGATGCATGTGCTCTGTGTCGAAGGTTTGTCGTTCAGCCATGACAGCCTGGAATGACAGACACTGGACAACCTCATAATAACAGCAGGACATTGGCTCATTGTTTTGGTCTAGCAGTTGCCACTCGTACCATGACATCACTGTGAGTGTCTGTAATGTGCTTGGTAGAAAATGGCTCATGTAAGGTGACAGATAACAGCAGAAATTGTGTATATAACCAATGTGAGATATACTTAGGGTAGCAGTCCTGCTAATAATGACAACTACTAACACAGCCGGGAGAGGACATCTTGACACCTGCACCTCAGTACCATTACACAATGTGGCTCATGCATTATGCTTGCACATGCCACTTTTCCATGTATAATGCCACTGTCCACAACCTGCTATCAATGTATGCCTTTCAGGGCAGCAAGGTGTGTGACACATGCTGTAGGTAGCATCTGCCTATGTGCCCCAGTTAACCTATTGTCTGTCACGTCCATACATGCATGATTGTGTATACTTAACATATATATATGTCAGTTCTTCATGTGCATGTATGCATGTGTATCACATAGCACAGACACAGATATATAATTTACGGGCCATATACAAGTATCAGGTAGTAAACCAGTATGATGTGCATAGATACTGACAGGTAAGATGTACATAGCTGTAAACCTGTGTGTTTACAATAGGAGTCCATTGCAACGTGTTCTGTACATGTAAGTGTATGCGCATGCACACTGTGACCTTCTGTGGTTAGATTCGGAGTGCATTCCAAACAGCCCTGTGCTACTAAGTGTATGAGCATGCCCACTGCCACCTTATGTAATTTGAGTCAGTGCATCCAACAAGCCCTTTGTTATTAAGTGTATGAGCATGCCCAGTATAACCTTGTGTAGTTGCAGTCATAGTGCATCCCAAATGGCCCTGTGCTACTAAGTGTATGAGCATGCCCACTGTAACCCTGTATAGTGATAGTAGTTGTCCATTCCACAGATGAGCATACTCCAGTTCAGATTCCTGTTGTGCTACAACTATACCTCTCAGGCCTACCTATGTACTACCTGCAGATGATGTGTCTTACTTGTGCATACAAGTTGTAATGAACACCTACTTTAAGCACACAGGTCTACAGCTATGTACTTCATGATTGTCAATATCCCTATTGTTGTCCTCAATCTTAGAAGGGCATTCTGACTGCTTGGGAATGTGTACTCTCTGTGGCATGTCTTGCAACTGCATAGTACTGTAATAGGGATCTATAGATAGGCAGAAGTTCTGATTCTACCACTAGCAACTGTGCGCGTGTGTTTGTGTGTGTCAATAAATGCCGGAGTGTGTGTGTCAGCAAATGGTTGATTGTGTATATTGTGTCTGCATCCTGTCATGAGAGTGGGTTTTGCTGCATTCCAAAGAGATACCACCTTTTGCACTGGCCTTTATCCTTGTCAACTGCTAAATTTCTCTCTTCCCCCTCCCCACTGCAAGTAATCTGTCCTGTGATGTCACCCAGCTCAAAAGTGGAATCAGAGGAAGTGTAATTGTATGTGTTCTGTGGCACATACCCCAACTGCATACCACTGTACTAGTTACCTTTACACAAGCAAGATGTGTATGCACAATACTGGCAAGTGTGTGCGTGTTTGTGTGTGTGACTACACTGTAGCCAGGCATACACATGTGTAATGTCTTTTAGCACACCAAGATAGCCATATGTGGTGACTGGTGTCTACAAAAAATTACATAGTTAGTAATGGTAAAGAATACATAGTTGAGCATGACTACAGTTGATTATGTTATTTTCCTGTGCCACTGTCGAGCAGTGACACAGAAGTGGTTGCAGGGGTGTACGTCCACCCCCACCCAACCACCATAATCCCCGGAGTAGATTACATTAACCATCATTCCCCACCCTAACCTCCACATACACAACAACCATCCCTTCTCTGGTGAACTGATTACAATTTAAATGTTATAACACAAGAGATGCCTCTGTTTTGTGTAAACGTCATTTCCTTTGGAACCCTTCTGTGTCACAAAGGGTGTTCAGACATATATATGTGTGTGTGAGTGTGTGTGTGTGTGTGTGTGTGTGTGTGTGTGTGTGTGTGTGTGTGTGTGTGTGTATATATATATATATATATATATATATATAGCTATAGCTGTGTCTGTGTATATGTATATATATATATATATATATATATATATATATATATATATATATATATATATATATGTATATGCGTGTGTGTGTGTGTGTGTGTGTGTGTGTGTGTGTGTGTGTGTGTGTGTACACATCCCTTAAGTGCTCAGACACATCTCCACGTGGTCCTGTTGAGTCTTCCTGGCTACAGAGAACTGAAAAAAGTGACTGTTTTCCTGGTTAAGTATCCTGCTGTTTATTATATTTGTTTTACCTTCTACTGCTTACCTAGAGCAAGCTTTAACTGTTTTCATAGATATTTACTGCATTTTTTATTATCTGCACTTAAAAGTACATTTTAGTCGAAATTAGTCTAATTCAAGTCGAAAAGTGTTCGTTTGCTGTTTAATTTAATTGTTTGGCTGCCCACTAAAGTGTGTTAGCCTGTACTATTGACTTATTGCCTTTTCTGCATTTCTGTGTGTTTCTATTTAAAAACAAAAAAAACAAAAAAATATTACTTGTTTTCCTGCCTCACCTAAACTAGTTAGACCAGTTTACAGGCTTTGCTGTATCCTGGGCTGTGTTGTAGTTCCTGTGTTGTCCATTGCCTTACTTGGATAGAAGGAAGTTTCTTAGCTCACCAGTGGGAGTGGGGAGCCTTGAATAGCCTACTTGTCCTTGAGGAAAGTGACCTCAGCACAAGAAGCTGTAGTAATTGGTCATTTTGGACCATTTCTAGCTCTCTTGAAGTTCCCTGGTTAAAATCTGCCTCTGGCATTTTTTTGAAGCCATATTGCTCAGACACAGCTCCATGTGGTCCTGTTGAGTCTTTCTGGCTACAGGGAACTGAAAAAAAGTGACTGCTTTCCTGATTAAGTATCCTGCTGTTTTTTTTATATTTGTTTTACCTTCTACTGCTTACCTAGAGCAAGCTTTAACTGTTTTCATAGTTATTTACTGCATTTTTTATTATCTGCACTTAAAAGTACATTTTAGTCTAAATTAGTCTAATTCAAGTCGAAAAGTGTTTGTTTGCTGTTTAATTTAATTGTTTGGCTGCCCACTAAAGTGTGCTAGCCTGTACTACTGACTTATTGCCTTTTCTGCATTTTTGTGTGTTTCTATTTAAAAACAAAAAAAAACAAAAAATATTCCCTGTTTTCCTGCCTCTCCTAAACTAGTTAGACCAGTTTACAGGCCTTGCTGTATCCTGGGCTGTGTTGTAGTTCCTGTGTTGTCCATTGCCTTACTTGGATAGAAGGAAGTTTCTTAGCTCACCAGTGGGAGTGGGGAGCCTTGAGTAGCCTACCTGTCCTTGAGGGAAGTGACCTCAGCACAAGAAGCTGTAGTAATTGGTCATTTTGGACCATTTCTAGCTCTTTTGAAGTTCCCTGGTTAAAATCTGCCTCTGGCATTTTTTGAAGCCATATTGCTCAGACACAGCTCCACGTGGTCCTGTTGAGTCTTCCTGGCTACAGAGAACTGAAAAAAGCGACTGCTTTCCGGATTAAGTATCCTGCTGTTTTTTTATATTTGTTTTACCTTCTACTGCTTACCTAGAGCAAGCTTTAACTGTTTTCATAGTTATTTACTGCATTTTTTATTATCTGCACTTAAAAGTACATTTTAGTCGAAATTAGTCTAATTCAAGTCGAAAAGTGTTTGTTTGCTGTTTAATTTAATTGTTTGGCTGCCCACTAAAGTGTGCTAGTCTGTACTACTGACTTATTGCCTTTTCTGCATTTCTGTGTGTTTCTATTTAAAAACAAAAAAAACAAAAAAATATTCCTTGTTTTCCTGCCTCTCCTAAACTAGTTAGACCAGTTTACAGGCCTTGCTGTATCCTGGGCTGTGTTGTAGTTCCTGTATTGTCCATTGCCTTACTTGGATAGAAGGAAGTTTCTTAGCTCACCAGTGGGAGTGGGGAGCCTTGAATAGCCTACTTGTCCTTGAGGGAAGTTACCTCAGCACAAGAAGCTGTAGTAATTGGTCATTTTGTACCATTTCCAGCTCTTTTGAAGTTCCCTGGTTAAAATCTGCCTCTGGCATTTTTTGAAGCCATATTGCTCAGACACAGCTCCACGTGGTCCTGTTGAGTCTTCCTGGCTACAGAGAACTGAAAAAAGTGACTGCTTTCCTGATTAAGTATCCTGCTGTTTTTTTATATTTGTTTTACCTTCTACTGCTTACCTAGAGCAAGCTTTAACTGTTTTCATTGTTATTTACTGCATTTTTTATTATCTGCACTTAAAAGTACATTTTAGTCGAAATTAGTCTAATTCAAGTCGAAAAGTGTTTGTTTGCTGTTTAATTTAATTGTTTGGCTGCCCACTAAAGTGTGCTAGCCTGTACTACTGACTTATTGCCTTTTCTGCATTTCTGTGTGTTTCTATTTAAAAACAAAAAATATTCCTTGTTTTCCTGCCTCTCCTAAACTAGTTAGACCAGTTTACAGGCCTTGCTGTATCCTGGGCTGTGTTGTAGTTCCTGTGTTGCCCATTGCCTTACTTGGATAGAAGGAAGTTTCTTAGCTCACCAGTGGGAGTGGGGAGCCTTGAATAGCCTACTTGTCCTTGAGGGAAGTAACCTCAGCACAAGAAGCTGTAGTAATTGGTCATTTTGGACCATTTCTAGCTCTTTTGAAGTTCCCTGGTTAAAATCTGCCTCTGGCATTTTTTGAAGCCATATTGCTCAGACACAGCTCCACGTGGTCCTGTTGAGTCTTCCTGGCTACAGAGAACTGAATAAAAGCGACTGCTTTCCTGATTAAGTATCCTGCTGTTTTTTATATTTGTTTTACCTTCTACTGCTTACCTAGAGCAAGCTTTAACTGTTTTCATAGTTATTTACTGCATTTTTTATTATCTGCACTTAAAAGTACATTTTAGTCAAAATTAGTCTAATTCAAGTCGAAAAGTGTTTGTTTGCTGTTTAATTTAATTGTTTGGCTGCCCACTAAAGTGTGCTAGCCTGTACTACTGACTTATTGCCTTTTCTGCATTTCTGTTTGTTTCTATTTAAAAACAAAAAAATATTCCTTGTTTTCCTGCCTCTCCTAAACTAGTTAGACCAGTTTACAGGTCTTGCTGTATCCTGGGCTGTGTTGTAGTTCCTGTGTTATCCATTGCCTTACTTGGATAGAAGGAAGTTTCTTAGCTCACCAGTGGGAGTGGGGAGCCTTGAATAGCCTACTTGTCCTTGAGGGAAGTGACCTCAGCACAAGAAACTGTAGTAATTGGTCATTTTGGACCATTTCTAGCTCTATTGAAGTTCCCTGGTTAAAATCTGCCTCTGGCATTTTTTTGAAGCCATATTGCTCAGACACAGCTCCACGTGGTCCTGTTGAGTCTTCCTGGCTACAGAGAACTGAAAAAAGCGACTGCTTTCCTGATTAAGTATCCTGCTGTTTTTTCTTTATATTTGTTTTACCTTCTACTGCTTACCTAGAGCAAACTTTTACTGTTTTCATAGTTATTTACTGCATTTTTATTATCTGCACTTGAAAGTACATTTTAGTCGAAATTAGTCTAATTCAAGTCGAAAAGTGTTTGTTTGCTGTTTAATTTAATTGTTTGGCTGCCCACTAAAGTGTGCTAGCCTGTACTACTGACTTATTGCCTTTTCTGCATTTCTGTGTGTTTCTATTTAAAAACAAAAAAAACAAAAAATATTCCTTGTTTTCCTGCCTCTCCTAAACTAGTTAGACCAGTTTACAGGCCTTGCTGTATCCTGGGCTGTGTTGTAGTTCCTGTGTTGTCCATTGCCTTACTTGGATAGAAGGAAGTTTCTTAGCTCACCAGTGGGAGTGGGGAGCCTTGAATAGCCTACTTGTCCTTGAGGGAAGTGACCTCAACACAAGAAGCTGTAGTAATTGGTCATTTTGGACCATTTCTAGCTCTTTTGAAGTTCCCTGGTTAAAATCTGCCTCTGGCATTTTTTGAAGCCATATTGCTCAGACACAGCTCCACGTGGTCCTGTTGAGTCTTCCTGGCTACAGAGAACTGAAAAAAGCGACTGCTTTCCTGATTAAGTATCCTGCTGTTTTTTTTATATTTGTTTTACCTTCTACTGCTTACCTAGAGCAAGCTTTAACTGTTTTCATAGTTATTTACTGCATTTTTTATTATCTGCACTTAAAAGTACATTTTAGTCGAAATTAGTCTAATTCAAGTCGAAAAGTGTTTGTTTGCTGTTTAATTTAATTGTTTGGCTGCCCACTAAAGTGTGCTAGCCTGTACTACTGACTTATTGCCTTTTCTACATTTGGCGCAGAGTTGCCACTAGAGCACCATCGGGCAGCGCCGGTTAAACAAGGTTAAACTATTTCTGGCTCTGTAAAGTCTGCTCTTCCTTTTTTCCCTTAGAACTGCTCTACTTGTAATCTAAACAGTCTATTCTCTATCTGTAAAGCTCAGCACTTGTTCCTAAAGCATTTTTTAGTCAGGTAAAGCACTTCTATATTATACAAAGTACTTCACTAGCTTAAAACCCCATTGAGTACCCACTTCCCTATAGGTCCTTTCTGACTCAGTTACACAGCAAACTTTTTCATTTCTTCTAGCATGTCAAAGGGTCAGTTGCTAGCGTCCTCTCCTGCTCAGCTGGTGAATCTGGGAATATTGAGGCAATGTTAGAATTGCCTCATGTACACAGACAACCCTCTCCTCCTCCCACAAAACACAAATATATGCTAGAGATGCAACTATATAGCCAAACTGGAGGCTGAGCTCTCTCAACTCAGGACTGGCAAAACCAGACAGGAGGAGAAGGCAACCACACACACCATAAACCCAGTCTCACATAGAACTATCACAACTACAAATCAAACACATAAACACACAAAGACATACTCGGAGGCACTGATCAAAAATCTACCAAAACAGCAGAGGCCTCCAAAGCAGACACCCAAACAACTGCCACCTCATGACATAACACAAGCAACACATAGATCACAAAGTAAGTGTGCAAATCAGTCACAGGCCTTAAGGCCAAACACAATGCCAGGCACACTTGTCATAGGTGACTCCATAGTCAGACACACTGACATCCCACTCACCAGACTGAACAAGGAGAGGGTCACAGTAAGCTGCCTGTCGGGCGCTAGAATCCACCACATAACACAAGCACTCAGGTCACTCCACAGCAAGTACAAGTATGACTCAGTCATTGTTCATGCCGGTGTGAATGACCTGAGATGTACCTCCCTGGACTACATGAAAAGAGACATAAAGGAGCTCTCAGATTATGTAGCCCAGGCTGGTACGACCCTGACCCTGAGCAGTATCCTACCTTCACCAAGAATGATGCCACAATACAGAGACAAAATGATCAGTTTTAATAATTGGCTTAATTTCTGGTGTCATTCTAAGGGGATCCAATGTCTGTCTGCCTGGAATGACATGCTTGACAAGCCACGCTGCTTCGTAAGGGACGGCTTGCACCTGTCACCCCTGGGTTTCCGGATATTGGCAAAGGCTCTTGCTACCCCCATAGTGCCTTTTTTAGACAAGGCTCAAATTCTAAACCCACCGCCCTAGAAAACAATAATGGAAAAAACTAAGGGTAATGCTGCTCAATGCCAGAAGTCTAAATCTCAAGATGCACGCCCTCGAAGCCCTCCTCAGTATGGAGAACATCGATGTCTGTGCTGTGACTGAAACATGGTTCAAGGCTCCTGAGAGCACCCTGGCACTATCAGGTTTTACCTCATATCATGCGTTCCGGCCCCAAAACCCGGACCGTACCACAAAAGGAGGGGGTGTATCCATATTCATCAAGGATACCCACACCTCCAGGCTGGTGGCAACTCACAAAGCATCAAAGACCATTCAGGTGCAATTAACCATAGGCAAAACTGCTCTACAGTTTGTAGCATGTTACAGGCCACCCTCTCAAACTCAGGAACCCCACACAGCCTTCCTGAAGACACTGGAGAGTATAAATGTCTCTCCAAACACCATCATATTGGGTGACTTCAACTACCCAAACATAGACTGGGAACATTACTCAAGCCCCAATACCCTAGCCCAAAGGTTCCTGGAGTTCATAAATTCAAATGCTATGGAACAACTTGTCACCATTCCCACAAGAGGTGAAAATATACTAGACCTGATCATCACAAACATGGGGACAAAATGCTCCACACCGGAAGTATATCCCTCATTGGTGAGATCAGACCATAAACTAATCTCACTGGAGATCCACATCCCGCCCCCACCCCCAACAAAAAAAGACCACAGTGAAGAACTTCTCAAAAGCCAACTTCACACTTCTTAAGACTGGTGTGGTATCCTTCAAGGCCCCTGAGCCATTGGAAACCACAACCCACGCTGCTGAATCCCTTACAAATGCTTTCTACGAGCACCTCCAGGATTGCATGGATCAAGCAATCCCAAATAAAATCAAGACCCTTTCCACCAAAGGCAAGCCCGATCTGGTGGACCCCAGCCATAAACAAACTTTACAACAAGAGGAGAAAGCTACTACAAGATAGAGCAAAATCCCTAAAAGGGAAGACATCTCTGATCAATACTAGTAAAAACTACGATCACTCATAAAATCATCCAAGGCCAACTTTGAGAGAAAAATCGCCAAGGACTCAAAAGACAATCATAAGGCCTTCTTTAGCTATGTTAGAAATCTGGGTGGAATCTCCCAGATATGCTCAGAATTAGTCCAAAATGATACAAAAATCACTGAACCCACAGACATTGCAAACATACTGGCAGACAGGTTCAGTGAAAATTTCTCCCCTCCCTCCCCCCCCAAAAGGAGAAATATCTATCCCAGCAGAGTGTAGCCTCCCAATCACCTCAAATGCTCAGGTGAGAGCTGCTCTCTCTAAAGCTAAAAACACAGCATCAATGGGACCGGATGGTGTCCCCGGCTGTGTGATACATGAACTCAATGAGAACTAAACCCACACATAAGGCTGCTGTTTAATCTTAGCCTTACCACAGGATACGTACCCAAAGAGTGGCGTACAGCAACTGTGGTCCCACTCTACAAAGGCAGTGCTTCTACGGACCCTGGTAATTACCGCCCCATAAGCTTAACAAGCCTGGTCTGCAAAGCTATGGAGAGGATCATAATGGAACTCATAAATAAAGACATAGGGGACCTACAGACATTGGATCCTACCCAATTCGGCTTTGTCAAGGGCAGATCATGCCTCTTGAACTTGGTTGACTTTTTTGAAACAGTCACTAAGGCCATTAATGAGGGTAAGGCAGTTCACACAGCCTACCTTGACCTTGCAAAAGCTTTCGACACAATACCCCACTCGGGTATCATAGAAAAGCTCACCAGCTTAAATGTAAACCCATATGTCACAAGATGGGTTGCAAACTGGCTCAAGGACAGAACCCACAGGGTTAGAGTTGCTGGTGCCATGTCAGACTCCAAGCCGGTCACAAGCGGTGTCCCACAGGGCTCAGTCCTGGGCCCCCTCTTGTTCAGCATCTACTTTTCAGAAGTGCAGGCAAACATAGGAGGATTGTGGCTGACAAAGTTTGCAGATGACTGCAAACTGGGCGCCATAGTTGAAAATCCATCAGATACAGATATCCTTCAGAGAGGTCTCATAGAAACGGATAACTGGTGCCAGAGCCATGGCCTTAAGCTAAACACTAAAAAATGTATAGTCATACCCTTTGGTACAAACAAGGTAACCCCAAGTTACCACATAGGTGGCAATCTATTAAGCACAGAAGAGGTTATCAGGGACCAGGGGACCCAAGTTGACAGTAACCTTTCTTTTGACACTCACATTGCCAAAGTGGTTAGGAGGACCTTCTATATTGCCCACCTGATTATGAAGGGATTCACATCCAGATCAAGGGAGGTTATTGTTCTCCTGTACTCTTCACTTATCAGACCAATGATTGAGTACAATGCCCCATTCAGAATGTATCTTACCCGACACTTGCAGCAATTGGAAAGACCCCAAAAGTTCCTCACCAAAAGGATAAAGGGGCCCAAAAATATGCCATATGCTGCCCGACTGAAGAAACTCCAGCTCTATTCAGTCGCATACCATCTGCTCAGAGGTGACCTGTGCCTGACATACAAGGCCATGTCCAACCCGGAATTAATGGACATGCTCCACCTCAAAAAATCCAAATCCACCAGAGCCACAAGAGCAAGATACTTAAACCTCAACACGGATATAAATAGGATGTGCTGGAGGGACAGATTTATCACCCAGAGACTCCCTATGCTGTGGAACAGAATCCCGGTCCATGTGAGACAGAGCACCTCGCTGGCTCTGTTCAAGAGGAACCTTGACCAGTGGATGGGAGATCGTAGGTTTACCCCGGGGATCATCTCTGTATCACTGCTGGACAGAGGCACGGCAAACTAATGGGTATAGTATTCTTCAACCTAAGGGGTGGTGAAAGCCACACAACTCTGGCTAGGCTTATAAATGCCCTAGATAGCAACACGCTGCCCAAGGTAGCGACTCAAGTCTGCTCAGTCCTTACGAGGAAGAATTTCCACTGGAACCAAGTATATAGAAATAAAATTTAATCACTGACAGAAACACAGCACAAGAACACAATGCAGTACATCAGGGTTAAGCGCTTTCATCTAACAATTAGACTTCATCAGAACCCTGAGCAAAAGAAACAATTCAATTATATACACAATTAGGCGCCAAAAACCTTAAAGCTACACTCATAATAAATCATAAACATACTACAAAAATATTAATAGAAATTACAAAAAATGTCCTAAATATTAAAACAAAAAATGTGTATGTAAATATGTTAATGAATAATGTATATCTAAGTGTATAAAAAGGGCTTTATACTTATAAAATCATTCACCCCTGGGTGGCAAGTGGCATTAGTCCTGAACTGCCAAATTGCCTCTTTTTTGGCTAAATTCACTTTCCAATTCCCCCCACAAGGGTAAATGTCAACCCTATCAATAATAAAAAACTTAAAATAGTGAGTACTATCATGTAAAAAAACATGGTGGGCTAAAGCGTTTTTAACATCACCCTTCTTAATTTTATATAAATGCTCGTAAATGCGTTTTCTAAAGGGCCTCTCGGTCTTGCCGATGTAAAACGCCGGACACTTAGAACATATTGCTAAATAAACCACTCTAGCAGTCTGACAATTACCACCATTACTCTTAACTAAAGTTTTATTAAAATTGTCTAATCTAACCCCACTACTTTCAAAAATAGACGAACACTGACCACAGCATCCGCATTTCTTTGTAATACCTGGGCTAAATCTTGAGACCTTTTTTAGTTCAAGTAAATTTTTAATGTTGGGACCTGTTCTATACACAAAACTGGGTTGACTACCCAAAATATTCACACAATCATTATCCGATTGTAGAATTTTCCAACATTCAAAAATTATATTTTTGATATATTGTACATGTGGAGAAAATGTCAAAACACAAACTCTAGAAGTTGGTGTTGGAAAAGATGAACAATTTTTTCTAAGCAAATCCCCTTTCCCTAAAATGGGGGAAAATGTTTTACCCCATTCACGTGTGACATATGAAATAACGTCACCTAACATGCCATTCGGGTAACCCCTGTCCAAAAACATAGATCTAATAAGTTCCAATTCCCTTATCATAACAGATTTAGTGGAAGACATATGGGCGGCTCTAACACATTGCCCCTTAAATATATTCCTAAAAGTATACCTAGGATGGTCACTTGAAAAATGTAAGTAATTGTTTGAAAAAGTATTCTTACGATAAATTCTAGAATCAAACCCGTTGACTGAGTGACTAATAAAGGTATCCAAGTAGGCAATCCCTGTGGAAGAAAACTGATGGGTGAACCGTAAAAAATCTGTGGACTGATTAATATAATCCATGAAATCGGAAATCTCAGTAACAGACCCATTCCACAGAATAAACAAGTCATCCAAATATCTGTTGTAAAAGATAATCTTGGAAAAAAAATGGGGAGGGAAAAAGAAAAAGTTTCTCCCACTCATACATGACAAAATTGGTGAAGATGGGTGCACATGATGCACCCATCGCCACCCCTTTGACCTGCCTGTAGAACTCCCCTTCAAAACTAATGTAATTGTGGTCCAAGACCAAGGACATCATGTCAAACAAAAGACAAATACGATCCCAGGTGAAATCTGAAATGGATCGTAAACTGTTTTCAAAGTAAATAAGTCCAATGTCCTTCGGAATACATGAAAACAAATCAACGACGTCAATGGTCAAAAAAATTAAATCCTTATCCCACAATTCAGGTGATAATTTCCCCAAAAAAGACCAGGAATCTTTAACAAGGTGGGGGATCCTCTCATACAGAGGTTTTGTCCACCAGTCAATCACCATACCTATAGGGAAAGTTTTTGATTTACCACCTGAAACAATAGGTCTGAAAGGCAGGTTGGAAACACATTTGTGGACCTTAGGGATCCCAAAAATGGTTGCAAGAACTGGGAAATCAACCTTAATGAAGTCATAAATATCTTTAGAAATCCTGTTGTTAAGTAAATATTCCTCAATAGCAAGGTCAATTTTACGGTACCCTACATTAATTTCATTGAGGGAAACCACTTCATAATTCCCAGATTCCAAAACAATTTTTGTCATGGTGTTTACATAGTCCACACTATTGAAAAAGACAACACCTCCCCCCTTATCGGGTTTCATAACCCTGATATTGTTATTGGATAGAAAAAAGTCGAAACATCCACGTTCATCCTTGGTGAGATTGTCTATACTATCCAAGGGGGAAGCTTGATTATTAATACTATTAAATCTGTAAATGTCCTGACATATCATCTGATCAAAAAGAGCCACCTTAGGGTAAGGGGCAGGTATATAAGTGTATTTTTTATTTAAGGACTGTCGATTACTATTGATGTCCATGTGACTGTTGTTGTCATTTTTAAAATGCATAGCCAAATTTAGGCGCCTGCAATATAGTTTGACGTCCCTAATAACATTAGTTAAATTCATCTTATTGGTAGGCACAAATTTAAAACCTCTAGAAAAAAGTTTGAACATATCAGGGGTAATATTAATGTCAGCATAATTGAAAATATTAAACCCAGAATGGGAAAAAACAATCTGTTTTTCACCCTTGATAGAAGAATCTGATAAAGTCCGTACAGAACAGGTGTTAACATCTACATGTTAAATACTTTTTACCACCTCTTGTTGTTTGGCAATAACCTTTTCTTTGGGGCTGGAAAAAAGCGCCCCCCCCTGAAAATTAGAATCCTCATCACAATGTCTGTTGTTCCCATAATTTTGATTAAAACCAAACCTCCTACCCATATCCTTCCATCTTGGGGCCAAATATAAACATTTTTGTTATTATAGCTGTCTAAATCTCTGGAAATTTTCCTACACTTTCTATAATATATATTCTTTACCCTTTGTTCCGTGGGAAAAAATTGCTTATTATATAACTCAGTCCATTCAGAAAAATGTTGATCATGCGTAATATCAAAATCAAGTTTTTCCACTTCATTAATCAGTTTAGACAATTTCTCATCGTTATTTTTTAACAATAGTCGCATGAATTCAAAACCAAAACCATCAAAAAGGTTATTAAAATTGTGCTTAACATTATCAGAATAGTCAATTCCTAGGGGCAGTTTAAAAAACCGAAGCCCCTTTGGAACAATGTTTAAAGTCAGACATTTAGACAAATAAGCATTATCCAGTTTGATACATTTAATGCTAAACAACTTTTTGCCAAAGTCAAAAATCATTTGTTTAATGTCCACTTTATCCCCCTTATTAGGGTCCGAAACAGTCCTCCTATCAGTATTGTCCCCAAAATCAAAGTTGTCGTCTAGGAAAATGTCCAAAGTGTCCAGCTTTGTAGAAATCCCACCAGGGCCTTTCTCTGTATAAGCTACTTTCTTTTTAAAAAGATTCATAACAACTGGTGATGAATTTAATACATCTTGCCCCATAGTTTTTCCAGCATTTACCGCCAAAGTTTGTTTTACTGAAGGACACGTACCTGCATATGTTTTAGTAGCCATAGGTCTCTTTGAACGAGCTCCCAATCTCTCGTTCTCATCACATACTTGATATAGAGTAAAACCAAATGTAAAATCATGCTCATCATCCTTATCTAGCAAATTTCTGCCAGACGCCACTTCTTTTAAATCAAGATGGTCAAATAATTCCGCCGGCGGTGAGCGTGTCTCCTTGGTATTAACCTGTTGTCCATTTAGGATTAAAAAATGTTCACTTGAACCCGAAAACGAGTTATTACAAAGTTTCAGGCTAGAAATATTGTTATTAGACTCAGCTACTACTTGAACATTAACTGTTCCTCCATTAGCCGAGTTACGCATGTATCGTTCATTAGTTAGCGTCAAAGAACGCTCGACTAAACCAATGAGGTGGGCTAACTCATTCTTCAACACAGAAAGCTCCGACCGAAGCGAGACAATTTCCTCGTTAACAGGAAAAGCAGGAGTCCCAACCAAAGGGCTAGCCATGAGACAACACCATAAAAGTAAACCAATAGTACACAAACCAAAATAGCAACACGCTGCCCAAGGTAGCGACTCAAGTCTGCTCAGTCCTTACGAGGAAGAATTTCCACTGGAACCAAGTATGTAGAAATAAAATTTAATCACTGACAGAAACACAGCACAAGAACACAATGCAGTACATCAGGGTTAAGCACTTTCATCTAACAATTAGACTTCATCAGAACCCTGAGCAAAAGAAACAATTCAATTATATACACAATTAGGCGCCAAAAACCTTAAAGCTACACTCGTAATAAATCATAAACATACTACAAAAATATTAATAGAAATTACAAAAAATGTCCTAAATATTAAAACAAAAAATGTGTATGTAAATATGTTAATGAATAATGTATATCTAAGTGTATAAAAAGGGCTTATAAATGCCCTAGGGCAGATAGCCTAGTATGAACCTATGAACCTATGAACCTATATATATATATATATATATATATATATATATATATATATATATAGGTTCATAGGTTCATAGGTTCATACTAGGCTATCTGCCCAAAGGGATTTATAAGCCTAGCCATAGTTATGTGGCTTTTGGCAGACCTTTAGTTTGAATAAAAAGTATGCCTATCATTTTCTGTGCCTCTGTCAAGCAGTGACACTGAAGTAATCCCTGGGGTATATCTGCGATCTCCCATCCATTGGTCAAGATTCCTCTTGAACAAGGCCAGCGAGGTGCTCTGCCTCACATGTACCGGGATTTTGTTCCACAGCATAGGGAGTCTCTGGGTGATGAATCTGTCCCTCCAGCACGTTCTATTTATAACCGTGTCAAGGTTTAAGTCTCCCGCCCTTGTGGTTCTGAGGGATCTAAATTTTTTGAGGTGAAGCATATTCATCAAATCTGGGTTTGACATGGCCTTATATGTCAGGCACAGGTCACCTCTGAGCAAGCGGTATGAGACTGAATAGAGCTGGAGTTCTTTCAGTCGGGCAGCATAAGACATATTTTTGAGACCCTTTATCCTTTTGGTGAGGAACTTTTGGGGCCTTTCAAGCTGCAGCAGGTGTCTGGTCAGATACATTCCGAACGGGGCATTGTACTCAATCATAGGTCTAATGAGTGATGAGTACAGGGGGACGATGACCTCCCTTGATCTAGATGTGAATCCCTTCATGATCAGGTGGGCGATATAAAAGGTTTTCCTAACTACTTTAGCAACATGAGTATATATATATATATATATATATATATATATATATATATATATATATACTGCGGTTGTGGTGCTGTGGTAGCGTTGTCGCCTCTCCGCTCACCGTTAGATGTTGCCCATTCGATTCTCAGAGCGTCTTCTGTGTGGCAAAATGTGTGAACGGGCATTCCTTCATTGAAGGTTGTGCGTTAGGCCTGGCAAGCCAGCACGTAAAACTCTACTGCCAATCATTAGCGGACCAGAGTTCCGCTGTGGTGACCCCTAACCGAGAAAAGCCGAAAGATACAAAAAACAATATATATATATATATATATATATATATATATATATATATATATATATGTGTAGTTATGACAGTTGTACAGATGTAGACTTGTCTTTGTTGTTTCACAGAGTACAGTACATTCAAGGGTACTGTACATATTTACACAAAGTGACAGTCCCATTTGTTTTCAGTACTGTGGAATACCTGTAGTAAGATGTGCATTATAAACTCCATGTAGCATGTGTACAGCCCAGATGGCTTAGTGGTGCATCCAGTGACTTCAGTGTGGATGGTCCAGGGTTCAAGGCCTGCAAGTCTTGTTGATACTGTTAATTAGGACTGAGTAAGACAGTTGTATGCAGGTGTAAATGTGTTTTTGTGACAGTAAGCAGTGGGTACACGCAGGTAACAGAATGTACAACTGGCAGTACACTTGAAATGCCCTTCTTTAGCAATCCTGCTGATGTCACCCACCTACGAATACACATCTGGGACTTCTGCAACCCAGTAATCTCCATGGTGTGAGCTGTCACTGTGTAATGCTGTAGTGTGATAAACTAGTTTTATAGGAGTTCTAATCTCAAACAGGCCAGCTCTGTCTGCCCAAGAAAAAAACAATGCTTTTTAGAGTATGTACACTCTTTACAATTCACATACTCACCTTTGGCAATCCTGCTGATGTCACCCACCTAGAAATATACCTCTAGGAGTGTTATCACATAGTCTTCTCCATAGCATGTCCTGTAATTGCATATTGCTGTAGTGTGATAAACTAATTAGGCAAGGGTTCTATTCCAAGACAAGTCAACTGTGTGTGTCTATCTGCCTGAGAAAGTAACAATGCTTTTTAGAGTATGCACACTCTTTACAATTCACATATCTACCTTTGGAAATCACGCTGATGTCACCCACCTAGAAATACACCTCTGGGACTACTATAATCCAGTAATCTCTGTAGCTCGTGCTGTTGCTCTAGTGTGATAAACTAGTTAGGTAGGGGTTCTATTCCAAAACAGGCCAACTGTGTGTGTGTCTGTCGGCATGAAAAAGAAACAATGCTTTTTAGATTATGCACACTCTTTACAATTCACATAACCACCTTTGGCAATCCTGATGATGTCACCCACCTAGAAATACACCTCTGGGACTACTGTAATTTAGCAATTTCCATAGCGTGCGCTGTAATTGCATGTTGCTGTAGTGTGATAAACTAATTAGATAGGGGTTCAATGCCAAAACAAGCCAACTGTTTGTGTCTGTCTGCCTGAGAAAGAAACAATGCTTTTTAGAGTGTGCACACTCTTTATAATTCAAATAACCACCTTTGGTAATCCTGCTGATGTCACCCACCTAGAAAAACACCTCTGGGACTGCTGTAACTCAGTAATCTCCGTAGCATATGCTTTAACTGCATAATGCTGTAGTGTAGTACACTAGTTAGGTAGGGGTTCTATTACAAGACATAGCAGGTGTGTTTGTGTGACTGACAGTCAGAGCCCATGAGGAGGTGGCTGTGAATGTCTAACCACTGGGAATGTTGGAAAGTGGATTTTGTAGTTTTCATATATGGCATCCATATTATATGTCACAATGTCCACGTCATGAAGAGTAAAGGTGTCAATCAGCCAAGGGACTGTGTTGGCAAGCCATACCCCTACATCTGGCAAAAGGCCTGGTGAACAAAGTATGCAACCTACTATTACCTAGAATATGTTCTAAACCCATGTGTCATACACAAACACATTTGCCTAGAATATCCCACTATGTTGCTAGTACCCTGCACATTGATGACAGCTGGTAGGCATGGTGTGATTGCAGTGGGCTGCAGAGGGCATGGCACCCTGTCCAGCAGTACAATAGGCACATAATTGCAGACAATGTGCCTTCACAATGTTTCCCACTGGATGCTTGCAACATATGTGGTGCCATCAAATGTGATCCACAGAGGCCATACAATGCCTTACACATGTGCCCTGTATGGACAGATGCCACTGAAACCAGGGAATACCTGTATAATGCTATCAATGCAGGTGCAGAGTCAACCTGCTGTCTATAAGCAGGTCCTGCCACACCAGGCCAGTATTGACATATCTGAGGATAACAGTCTGTGTACACAACATGTGTCAGCCAAACCAGGTACACTTGCACATGTCATTGTACATTATTGTGGGATGTGCACATCCCAGGCAATGTCCATGTCAAGGACTATCAAACACAGACATGGCATGCATTGCAAAGCAATGGCCATACACAATGGTAACCAGGATGACAGGACAGTTTATACAATACCCATCTGTGTGGGACATTGCAGACACTACACCCATGAACCCACTGCACACCATTATTGGGTGGCATGATGCCAAGGATTACCCCTCATCCAGCCTTGTACAGCCATCTTGCACAGCCAACCACTACACACCCATGAAGCAATTGCACACATGCATGTCAGTACTGACACCTTGTGTCTGCGTGTGGGGTATGATGCTCCCAACCACAGTCACACCAAGTATAACTCCCATTGGCATACCAACTGATGTCAGACATGTTCACATGCCCTAGCCCATATAACCTCTGGATATCCCCTGTGGTGCATGTAGTATCTGTGCATTACTGCAGCATGGCAAACTAAGTAGTTAGGAAGTGTATTTGTGGGCCTGGCAAAGTCTGGCAATGTTTCTGAGTCCCTTTGAGAGTGTGGTTGTGTTGACAATGTCATCCTTTCATGTGGACAGCCATGTGTGCTACACCTAATGTACGTCTACTATATCTCTGTTGCAGATGTCGCTCAGCACACATATGTGTTCTTACAACAAGCCAACATGTCAGCTTTGTGGCACATGGAGTAAATGCATGCACTTGTAATAATAATGGCTAGTCAGTTAACCCCTGTACTAGTAGGTGTGTGACAGAGGATGCTTAAGTTTTAGTCTCCAAGCCCTTCTCTGATGTACTTGCCTCTGTCTGTCCCTTCCACATACTCTCTGGTGGATGTGGAGTTGCGCACCTGCTCAGCAGCAGCTTGTGTTTTGTAAGTGATAGTCATGATCATGTGATGGCCTCTGCACCTATTGCAGTCCTCCTCTAGCTGAATGCATGTGCAACAGCTGTGGTGATGTTCCCATAGCCAATTGCATGGAAACACAGTACATTATCTAGGAACATCATGTTGATGTTTGCCCATGACAGTCGCTGTGAGTGGAACCTGGATCTAGTGTTTGGTAAATGGCATCACATATGATATCTGGATATTCCTCAAACAACATGCACAGTGGAAAATAGCCTAAAGACAGGAGGGTGATGTGCCAGACATGACTACAGCATGTAAGTGTAGCTATGCTTCCTTGAGACTACTTCCAGTTTAACAAGTTGTGTGTGGTAATGGCTATTCTGCATCTTTTAAAACTGACAGGACAGTGCTCTGTTTCTGAGGAAACCCCCATCTGTAGGGCCATCTGTGGACTGGTCAGTGTGTGGACCCATTTGTTTCCTGTGTTACTCACTGAACACACATCTGTGAACTGCTGAAGCATAGTGTGAGGATTTCAGTCAGTACATGGTGATAGCGATGAGAGTTATTGCCATCTCATCCTTGACTGGACATATGTCACATGATACAGTGGTATGACAGTCACTGTCCGAGGTTCTCACAGGGACATGCTAATAATGGGTCACTGTTCATAGCTGCAGTCACAAGTCTTCTATACTTTGTACAGATGTCATGCAATATATATGCATGTGTTGTGCTCCCTCTGCAAATGTATACCAGCTGTTGTGTTGGGTTGATGGTCATAACTATTCATGCTGTTATAAGTAATCCTGAATGCTGTTGACTATTACTAAGCCATATCTGTGTTAAAACTGCAACACCATAGGCTGTATGGGTTTGGAGGTCCCGGCAGAACATCCTTTCCCACTTCAGCTGGCCATGGCACCGGGCACCAGCACATCTGGAGCCCAGCCTTGGACCTCCACCTCTGTTGGTTCTGCACCACCTTCTGGTGGAACTGCCACTGAGGATGGGCTTGTCCCCCCTGGGAGCAGATCCAGACAGGAACTTGTCCACTGCCGTACAGTCCTGGACGTGGTGAGCAGGGGCATAAATAAGGGGTTTCAAGGCCAGATACACCAGCTCGAGGGCAGAGTGTCACATTTAGAGGGTGAGCCTGCCCCTCCTACACAGCCCCCAGCACAGCCACCTTTGTGACTGTTTTGGTGCAGTGGTGGCTGCCAATGGCTGGGGACGTCCGTCCCACTGTTTCCATCTGGGGGCTCATGGGCTTGTGACTGCTGAACACCCCTCCCTGTCCAAGGTGTATCCCCCCACATGTGTCATATACCAACCATGTATACTGTCTTGTTTGTCATCCTACCCAACCTATCCTCCACGAGCATACCTACTCTTCTTCCCCCACATGCCTACTGAAATAAAAGGCCAATCAGTTCTTAGAACAGCATTTGCCCCATACATAGCTGTCCATTTCACACACATGTCCACTGGACACGTAATCTTTTTAACATGCATCACAACATACTCCAGATGTCCTCACCCCTGTCTCTAAGGCACACGATCCTGGTATGCACATGACTCCTAAATGTTCCAGGTACATGTGATGCAGCTGACCCCATTGTACACATGACACTACCGGTCCCTCTATGGTTACCCCATTTACCTTTTTCATGATGATGATGTCTCACACAGCACCTTGCATGAGTACTGTTCTCACATAATGATTGAACAAGAACTGTTGTTTTAATGTAAATAAAATGGACAGAGTGATGTATTTGGCCAATGTACAAATGTTTGCGCGTATTAATGAAACATGTCTGTCTGAGGGAGTCTTGATATTACATAGGACAGCACCACTACATAATACAGGCATTGCTGGTGTTTCCCTTTTTATTCCTTTTTAATGTTTTGTTGTCACATGGGATGTTCTTGATATATCTATATATATATATGTATGTATCTATATCCGGACATAAACACACACACATACATCTACATGATGGAATACATTTCCTATACTGTTGAATGACTGTGCGGGATATGTGTGTGATGACATCCGATGTCTGTATATCTGCCATGCCTTAGTGGTAAATCACATTGGCTGCATGTGCAGGGTCCTGGTTTTGAGCCTTGCAGAGGCCGTTTATTTTGTTGCTGGGCAGAACAAGGCCGTTGGATACGGAGTGATTAAGGCACATTAAAGCAGTTGTAAGCGGCTGTGCATGGGTTTGTGCAGCGCTAAGCAATGCTAACCTTCGGTTACAGTTTCTTACACTCAGTTAGCCTCTACATTGCTTCACCAGTGTGATACTCGCATACCGGCAGCCAAACAGGCTAACACCCACTTGCTCCTGCACTTGCAAATGCACTGCATTTGGTGTTTGCATCTGACACTCACACCCCTGAGTGGGATTGAGGGCTACGATATTACCTTGTGATGCCTATTACATCGGATTACATGCCTACAGTATCGGGAATTTCTGCCCATTAGGCGAAAGCATGCCGTTCGACTGTACGGAATCCGCGGCCTGTCCAGAGTTTGATTCATATTATTGGTGAGTTCCTCTTACAATCTGCACCTGTCTGGCTAATACATGGGAACTGACACTCTTCAATACAAATAAGCAATTGGGTTTTGGAACCCACATCCTTCAGCCGAGCCATGCTACTGCATACCTATTATTCTATCATCCTTCTAAGGTTCTAAGTGGAATATGTGCTTTCTGTCCCTATCAGACCTCTCAAACGATTGGGGGCAAATATCAACTGAATCAGGGACATGTCATGACAACATCAGGGACACATTTAAAATATTAGTACTATTAACCTGACACATTGACAGACTCAGAGCATATGAATTAAAACACATTT
>NC_056728.1:791272382-791304882 GCF_019279795.1 Protopterus annectens | reverse complement strand
TATTCATTATGACGCTGACACTTCACTCCAGTTCTCTTTTAATTGTTATTTTGCAGGTTATACAGCAGAGAGATGTTGAAATATGTTCACGTACAGATTACCGATGGTAAATGGTATGTGATGCAGTGGGATTCGGAACGGGAATGTCTGTTTGTTAGGTGGTTGCTCTAACCAATACACTATTGCTGTGCTGTTTCATTTGCATATATACCCATATACCCATGACTCCTGGTTCCCCAAATACCCACCCCAATGCCTCCCTAACACTGCAGTCATCCATTCTCCAGTTGGATTTGCAGTGTATCCACACTACTACACATTGGCCACTCCCTATTCCTGTAGACCCATCCTATTGGTTGACTCACTCCATGTATCCTCAGAACTCCCAAACTTTTAGTCCACAAACATTGGTGACATGAGCGACCAAAAGGACACTATTCACAATTTTTGGGTTGTTCCACATGGGACACGCATGTCTTTATGTCAAGATTAGACTCTATGCTTCATTGTATCCTTACTCCCATTAGTATGACACTACAATAAATTAATAAGTATGACTATGTGGTAATGCACACGTTGCTTACGAGAGCCTAATTATGTACGTGTTCGGCGTATTTCTTTTACAAATATACTGGTTTAGTAATTGGTGTTGCCGTAGCAAGCAGATCACAGGAATGATTCCACATGTGAGAAAATCCTCACATTTGATTTTCAGCACAGCACTGACTTCGGACATTGTACACACTTCTGCGTTTTGGCTGTTTCGTCCCTTCCCTCTTATGCACAACCTAGTATTTTATATACTGTCGAGGTTTGTAAGGGCACATTCATGTTATTTATGTCTGCAAATGGAATAAATATGTTACAGAGAATGTACTTCTACATATAGATGTCTGCATCTGTGTATGCATATATACTTATAATGAACTCGCTGACTTCCACGAGGCGGTCCAGTTAGAACCAGCCCATCCAATCCTGGCATGGCTGGATCCATAATTTCATACCCACCCCACCCGAGTTCAACATACATGCATACCATCCATTGTCCAGTTGCTATCACAGCCATGACAAACCTCCACACATTGCCTCTCCCGAGTGTTAGGGTCCCTACACTTATGTTGTCCCAACACATGTATTCTCAGGCTCTCCCACCATTTAGTCCTTGAACATACCTGCCCTTGCTTGTGTAATGGTCGGATGGCCAAACAGTCTATCAATTTTTGGGTAGTCCCAATAGGGACTACCCTCTGATTGTAAAGTAGACTTAGCAGATCAACAGTGTTACTCCCACTGGTAATATCCTACCTGTGGTGTGAGTAGCAGTGCTTTGCTCACTCCTGCCCAGCTTGATATGACATGTGCTGACAGCACTATATAATACTGGGGTTGCTGTTGATTCCCTTCTCATTCCATTTGTATTCTTTATTGTTACGTCGTTCATTCTTCATATATATATATGTATATATATATATATATATATATATATATATATATATATATATATATATATATATATATATATATATATATATATACAGATATATGTGTGTGTATATATATATATATATATATATATATATATATATATATATATATATATACAGATATATATAATATATATTATATATATATACAGTTATGTGTGTGTGTGTGTATATATATATATATACATATATATATATATATATATATATATATATATATATATATATATATATAGATATATAGATATATATATACACACACACACACACACACATATATATATATATATATATATATATATACACATATATATATATATATATATATATATATATATATATATATATATATATATAATACACACACATATATATATATATATATATATATATATATATATATATATATATATATATATTATATATCTGTACATACTTATATACATTTCCTATGCTGGGCACTGCTTAGGCCTGCACAAGCGTACTCAGACTTGCTTACTGGTACTTATATATGTTTACTGCTGCTTATTTGTGCTTACACCTGCTTACTAGTGCCTTATTCATTATGACAGCACCACTTTGATTGAATGACATTTAGTTAAATATCTCATGTGATACTCTTATGTTGGTTTTACAGCAAAATGACATTCATTCCACATGGAAAATGATAAATGCTCTTGCTGGGCTCGAACCATGAATGCCTGTTTGTTAGGCGGATAGTCTAAACACTACACTATTGATGTTTATGTTGATTCTGTATGTTTTTCTCTATTTGAATGATTTTGATGTGTAAGCTATGCTCGGCGGATGGCAGCGACACACAAACACGCTACGCTTTGCTTACACTTTCGATATTGCAGCAATTCAAGTGTATAATTGGGACACAGGAATCTAATTGTGAATGTTCTAGGGACGGGGCTCAACATTCCACTATGTGCTTGTGTGTTTACTACTTCGATTTTATTTCACTGTTTGTGGACACTCTTGTATGCTTAGCATACATTTTGGTATCCACAGACACTGAATTACTGACTTACTATTAGATGCGGACTCTACTAGTTAACATAGTATGTTGTACAACTGTCAGGGCATGTTTACACCTTCATAGAGCACTTGTACACGCCCCCTGCACTCACACATGCTTCCTGTGCACGTCGAGGGTGTGGCAGCACACCCTCATACATATTCATATGGCGTTGCTGCACCCTCTGTAGTTAGGACGCTCGGCGCAAGGCTAAAACCATCCTTGTGCCGAGCTTCCTGAATCCCGGGGCAAATGTGTCATCATTTATTGTTTTACTAAACATGCCTTCTAGAGTGTATCACACATTTGCTACTTTCGATAAAATGCATCTCATGACATACTGCCCAAAGGTTAAGAACATTTGATGTAAAAATAATAAAAATAATCAGAAAATTATAACATAACATAAGCCCAGCCCTGAAAGGGATGATTTTGTACCAATTGAAATGTTTTCTAAGAAAGAAATGTGTAACAAGAATCATTACTATTACTGAGAGTTAACAAAACAGTTGCTAGTTTGTCTTTGTAACTAAAAGTACAAGTTAAGGAATGGATTTAAAAAAATAAAATAAAATTGAGCAGACAAGATTTTGTTTTAAATATAAGAAGAATTTAAAGAGATAATATTTCCTCGTGAGTCCAGAAGGAACGTTTTGTAGGTCTGAGAACATATCCATGCACCAGATGTAAGGTGTGCAATTACATCGGCAGTTCTGACTCATTTCAGCATCCGACTACAAAAGGGTTTATAACTTTGAACTCTGTGTGGACTGTACTTCTTGCAATATAGTTTTAGCACTATGTGAAGATTGTATTTTTTTCTACTTTGGAAAAACTAATAAAGCATTTAAAGTACTTATTCTTCATCACTTAAGCGATATACATCTAAAGAAGAAACAAAATGCATTAGTCCAACATGTTATACATAATCCAACACATAAATTTTGCTTCATGGCAGTCCAACTTGTCGCAGATATTTGGAGGGGAGGGCATATATTAAATCACACTTAGTACATGGAAATGCGATGGATAGCCAGGTTACAAGCAGACAAAGGGCCTGGACTCAGTGGTGTGATCTCTTTAAAACTGGCATTCAGAAGGCATAGACTAATGAGATAAGATTTTTCAGTTGGTGATTACCCTTTAAAAGGCTCGAAAGGAACAGGAAACAACAGGGTCTTAAGAAGGCTGATTAAGCTGAAAGTGCTTGTCAGTTGCTTTGTTTTGGATTTCATGGATTTACATGCAAGTTTTTACTTTGTTATCCTTGGGGCTTAAACATTGAGCTTGGATTTTAGTTTTTTAATTAAAGTGTTTGATTTTTAACAGTTCTGCCTGGTAACAAGATCTCGTTATCCTAAGCAGGTATTTAAACATCTGTGACAGGCAACAAAGATGTATACATTTTCAGTGGTGTTGTGCCATAATAACAAGGCTGAACAATTCAGTAATACATGTGCCATTAATACGATATTGTCATACAATAACAGAATCACCATATTGAATGTCAAATAATTTGGTTAATGCCAAATAGTGAGTAGGCAGACTATACAGAGGTAAATGCCTGAAGCATAAACAATGAGAAGATAATTGACTAATACAAGGCATGCAAGGTACCATGAAAGAGCACACATAAGGACAGATTACCCATGGGAGTTTGTGACACAGCAATGTCACAAATATCACAAATACCCTGATATGGCATGTATGTCAAATGACATACAAAATACCAAGATTGCAACAACAGATGCGTAGTATTTCATATATAAACCAGGTGAATGACACAACAGTGTTACATGTGTGCAATGTCATAAAATCTAACAAGTGTTGCATACCACACATGCCATATGTCATCCCCTTTTCATGTAACTTCATGACCATGTCAACATGACAAGGGTGTGACACTGGCAGACTACAAACTGAAGTAGACCTGCCTGTCACATACAGGATAATACCGGATCAGAAATAATCTCATGGGCAACTGTATGCAGATGAGGCAGGCCACATACAGATTGCAGGAATAATTTACCTGCATGTCCATAACACTGTCAGCATAAATAATGGCATATGACATTAATGTGACATGATGCTGATAATGGCAGTGACATATTTGTACATTTGTCATCATGCAGATAAATGCTATAGCCCCATACAATCTGGATTGTGAAGTATGTATCACATGGTTTATATTACAAGTGTGACTGCAGTATGGGATGTATACACAAATATGCACTTAGTAATGAAAGATAACACACTATGAATACACCATGTTGGCAACATGACAAGAGTGGAACACACAGACAATATTTACAGTCCAGAGGGCCCTTCTTTATGGAATTAAATGTCATGAATGATCTCTTTGGTAATTTCCCAGAAGGAGACATGCATGGCCCAAGTCATGCCCTAGAAAAATGTCCCCATCAAGTCCTGCATCCTGAATACATCCATGACCACATCATGTTATTGGCCCCTCAGGTCACTGTGTGGTGGAGATCATCCTTGCTGTTAGTCTGCTGGTATGATGGCCCCTGCTGGTTTTGGCCCCAAGTCATCATCACCATTCTGCTTTCCCTCTTGATCCTCAGAGACAGAGTCTGCTGGAAGAAGCTGAGATGTTGTCATCATCTATGGTGGATAAGTGGTCTGGCTTGCATCCCCAACTCTATAACATTACAGTTAAGCAGATTTCATTAATAACAAAAATCAATAACAGTAAAAGATAATAATATTTATATAACAATATAACAGATCTACAGGCTGGATACAGCAATCATTTATTATTCATGTAATATGTCACTATGGTGAGCATTAATCCAACAGTATTGTTATTGTTACAATGTCCAATATATACAACCATAATCCAGTACACACTTGTCTGTTATGTCAGTTAGGTTGTTAAGGACAACACATTTGCAATACATTTATGTCATACATAATGCAGTCATACAACTGAATAAATTGGTTAGACAGCATCATCTCATCGAGAAGCAACACATCATAAAATTGTGTACAGTGTAGTGTCTGCTAATATCAAAGGTGTGTAAGAAAGCCTGTGAGTAATACTGTGCATAGTGGAAGTGTAACAGAACAGAACAGATTTAGGAGATATCAGGGGACATGTCAAAGAACCATATAAAATGGCCTGTAACAGGGCACACACGCACACACACCAATACCTGAATATTTCTGTGTGTAGTTCACGTGCCAAGGAATACAACAGACTGAGGTATCATTAATGCATAACTGTATGTTGGTAAAATATCTTCCAAAGTTTGGCAACATCGCTTTTTTTCATTACAACTAATTTACTGATAGTGAGACATATATACATTCAATACTTATGAATCAAAAATCAGTATAGCACAATATCTGTTCAGTAAATAATAACAATATCTAATAGTTGCTAGGGTGTAGAATATGGCACTTACTCTAGGCTTCTGGAAGCTGTCATTGAATCTTGGAGATTCTCCGGCACAGTTGCTCCCACTCCCCATTGTGAAGGTCATCATAACAGTGGTGGTAGTGCACTCTAATCCTGAAGATATAAGTGTGTCCTCAGAACTCCTTCATAATCCGGTCTCATATGTCTATCTGAGCAAAGCTCTGTTGTCGTGCTCGCACCGTGTGCTTATATCCCATTGTTGACTACCAACATCTGGAGGGTCTCCTCATAGGCCCAATCAGGAACTTGGTCATTCATGCTGATCTCTACACACTTACAGTGAGCTGTTGGTTAATGTGCTGAGATTCAAGATTTTACATGGTCATTCTCAGATGCAACTTCAAACCATTAGATGCTAACAAAGCTCATTAGTTATATATGACACAAACAGGACTTAATAGCTGTTTGCACTGAGCTAACCTCGCTGCTAGATTCCTGACTGATTTTTTTTACAGATGTCTGTGTATGTTACACAAAGGTCAGGAGTGCAGACATGGGGAGTTCATAGCAGCATTGGCTGCACAGCATAAGAAGAGCTTTCATGGGGTCAGTTGATTTTGTGTCGATATTGTGAACTACTGTGCTAAGTATCATTCTATGATGTTTATAATGTCCTAAGTGTATTTTGTAAATCATAATTCAAGTAATTTACAATGTGAAATTGCATGAACATTTATATATCAGTTACATGATGGGTAGTGGTGACATTCCCCCTTATGCATGGATTTGGATATATCTCCATCATTGTCAGGGAGGTTTTCCCCATATGCAAGTGTGTGGATACAAATCTCACCAGCCCCAGTGAACTGTAGATAAGGACTGATTCTGACCATGTCTGCAGGGAATGCTGTTATACCTCTAAGTCTATAACAATGGCTGTGGATAACAATGGTTTACAGGAGTGTCAAGAAATCATACATATAAAGTATGATTTGCAGATATTAATTTATGCTCACTCCTATATTGGAAGCTGGTGTGCCATTCAATTGGACTGTGAGGATATCCAGATGAGGTAGCCTGTTACTTTGTTGTTATTTTCACATCTAGCCATCACAGCTAAGATGTTCATGTTCACGTTTTTAATGTTCTGAAGTGCTGTTTGACACATGGAACTACAAATATTAGTTATATTTAGGTACATGAAACAATTGTACTGATCTTTGGTAATGGCTACATTGACAATTGTCTGATATTCTCAATGGTTGAAGGTGCAATGATAGGGCTGGATGACAGACATAGAAAGCCAGTCTATGTAGCTGCTATATTTGCTATGTGCCACTGTGATCTTTATGTGTAATGTTTTTTTTGTTCACCTGCATAGTATACTTGCCTTCCGGACAACAATGTCAGTCATCCAATATGTGTATCTATTCTTTGCTGAGTTTTATTCATCAGATTTAATGCAACATGATGATATGCATGTGTTTCCTAATGAATTGTTGTGTTTGTGACTCTTTTTACACCACAGTGGCATTTCAACTCTTACCACTGAATGTGGAGGCAAAGGTGGACATGTTGGGAATGTCATCATGTATTTGTGGTTTTATTTTGGTTTTCACAGTTGATTGATGTTTGACTAATATGGCTTTTCTCTCTGCTCTCGGCGGGCATTGTGTCACCCATGGCCATGCTAACCCTGTAAGTCCATGCCATCATAATTAGTCATTGTTCTTAGTTATCTGCCAAATTATTTCAGTCATATCCTTCCTTATATTCCTTCTGTAAATGTATACGTGTCATCTGTCTGTATTTGCAGCATGTCCACTTCCTGACTCCTCCACAAGCTTTTCCACTGTTGCTGAAATGGGATGGGATGTGCCTCAGATTGATAGCTTTGTCACTGGCACATGGGACACTTCAATGAGTTCAAGATTGCCTGTCCCAGAAGGGATAGTTTTGTGGTTAATGATATAGCCTCTGATCAGGAGGATAGTGTGGTTGGCCAGTCTGATGATATAGGGGAGTCCAATACTGGTCATGATGATGACCACAACCTGTTGTCCCAAGTTGAGTCTGGTAGTGATGGTGACATTGTCCCACAATGGACTCATAGTGTCCATCAGATTGCACTTGGGAATGTAGCTGATGTGCCTGGATGCATATCAGATGGTATACCCCTACTGTTATCAGAACATGAACTTTCACAGTGACATCACGGCAATCACCTGCATGCACTTGCTCATGCTAAAAACCATGCAGCACACCAGCTGCATATGTTACACAAAGTTCAGGAGTGCAGACATGGGGAGGTAATGGCAGCACTGGCTGCATAGCATGATAGGATAGTATCTGTTGCACACTGTGTTGAAAGCCTTGCTATGGCATTGCTAGTGCACTGCCATAGTACATATCAGATGTTATAGGCCCTGGCTATCATGAGCAGATTACCTCCAATGGGGAGAAGCAAACACTCTCAGTAGATCTACATATGGCTCTTGCATATCATTGTCTGTACTGCAACATGCATGCACATCTGTTGTTGGTTGACCTATTCTGAACCCAGCAGGCATATCCAGACAGGCACATTGCAGTATTGCTCATACCCAAACATTGTCCAAACCTGCTACTCTCACTACATCCAGCTCCTTGGTAAAGTACTGTGAACATAGTGCTTCTGGATGTGGTAGGGTCAGCAAAGACTGAGGCATGAGACATTAGTGTGGGCACCTTGGACTGCATTAGTGTAACACTGACAAGTGACCAAGTGTGTATCCTGTTGTGTCATTCTAACCCCATGGCAATGTTGACTACTGTACTAGAGACTATCTACAATACATGCTAATGATTTCACAATTGTTTGATGCCACAGGCTATATTTGCTCTAGCTGACATAATTCACTGCCTTCATGTTGTGTTATGCTGTTCATATCTATCACTGTAATATTTTTGGTAATATATTGACAACTGTACTTTTGAATGAAACAATCAGCTTGCTTCCATTTTAGCAGCTTGTGCTCGCTGACATACAGCAAGCATTTCTCTGAATCACTAACATAGTATCTTATTCTTACAACACTGATTTATACATTAAGTTTTCCATTGCTGTGTGTCATTACTGCATGCACAGGTGCATTTCATTGTGCATACTGATGATACTTATGGAACTTTATTCTGGTTCTTCGCATGCAACACCCACAGCACAATGTGCATCTTTGTTTCCATATTCATATCTAATACTCTCTTGCTGAAGTGTACTTTCCATGTTTGCCTTTCCATAAGTATCTGCATACATACACACACACACACACACACACACACACACACACACACACACACACACACACACACACACACACACACACACACACACACACACACACACACTCACACACACACACACACACACACACACACACACACACACACACACACACACACACACACACACACACACACACACACACACACACACACACACACACACACACACATACCTATGTTGCTGTATCTAATACAATGCTGCATGTCCTATGTCAGATGTGTAATACCTGTCACTGATGTGTTGTTGAATTGCACATATTTTTACATCTGGCTGACTCTTTGTTGTGTATTATAGTGTTTCTTTTTCTGTGACAGTATGGGTCAGGCATATCCTATAATACATGCATGAGTCTTGTCAGGTACAGTGGATATAAAAAGTTTACACACCCCTGTTAAAATGCCAGATTTATGTGATATAAAAAATTAGACCACAATAAATCATTTCAAAAATGTTCCCACCTTTAATGTGACATATAACCTGTACAATTCAATTTAAAAACAAACAAATCTGTTAGGGGAAAATATAAAAAACATGCAATAAACTGGTTGCATAAGTGTACACACCCTTAAACTAATACTTTGGTGAAACACCTTTTGATTTAATTACAGCATTCAGTCTTCTTGGGTACACACTTGCCATCAATTGAAAGAGACTCTGATTAACCCTAAATAAAATTCAGCTGTCCTAGTAGGATTATCTGACATTTACTCCGTTGCCTGCTACAGCAAAAGCCATGGTTCACAGAGAGCTTACAAAGCATCAAAGGGATCTCATTGTTGAAAGGTATGAGTCAGGAGAAGGGTAAAAAAAATTTCCAGAGCATTGGATATACCATGGAAGGCAGAGAAGACAGTCATCAAAAAGTGGGGAAAATATGGGACAACAGTGACACTGCAAAGAACTGGATGTCCCTCCAAAATTGATGAAAAGACAAGACAAAAACTGGTCAGGGAGGCTGCCAAGGGACCTATAGCAATAATGGAGTTGCAGGAATTTCTGGCAAGTACTAGTTGTGTACTACATGTACTACATGTGACAACAATCTCCTGTATTCTCCATATGTCTGGACTATGGGGTAGGGTTGCAATACAGAAGCTTTTTCTTACACAGAAAAAACATCCAGGCCTGGCTAAAATTTGCAAAGCAATACATCAAGCCTCCCAAAGTCATGTGTTAAAATGTATTATGGTCTGATGAAACCAAGGTTGAATTTTTTGGCCACAATTCCAAAAGGTAGGTTTGACGAAAAAACAACACTTCACATCACCAAAAGAACATCATCCCCATGGTGAAGCATGGTGGTGGCAGAAACCATGCTTTGGTGTTGCTTTTCTTCAGCTGGAACTGGGACTTTAGTCAAGGTGGAGGGAATTATGAACAGTTCCAAACACCAGTCACGTTTGGCCCAAAACCTTCAGGAGTCTGCTAGAAAGCTGAAGAGGAATTTCACCTTTCAACATGACAGTGATCCCAATCATACATCCAAATCAGCAAAAGAATGGCTTCACCAGAAGAAAATTAAAGTTTTGGAATGGCCCAGCCAGAGCCCAGACCTAAATCCAAAGAAAATCTGTGAGGTGACCTGAAGAGCACTGTTCACAAGAGATGCCCTCACAGTCCGACAGATTTGGAGTGCTTTTGCAAGGAAGAGCATGCAAATATTGCCAATTCAAGATGTGCCATGCTGATAGACTCCTGCCCAAGAAAACTGAAAGATGTAATTAAATCAAAAGGTGCTCCAACAAAGTATTAGTTTAAGGGTGTGCACACTTATGCAACCAGCTTATTGTATGATTTTTATGTTTTATATTTTTTTCCCTAACAGATTTGTTTGTTTTTCAATTGAACTGTACAGGCTATAGGTTACATTAAAGGTGGGGAAAGTTTTGAAATGATTTATTGTGATTTCATTTTTTATATCACAAAAACCTGGTATTCTAACAGGGGTGTGTGAACTTTTTATATCCACTGTATGTGTTTTTTATCGTCAGTCCTTGCTACATTGTTACTATAGCAGCTATTGTCTTCTGCATAGTATGGTGTACTAAAGTGTTACACATATTTCTATGTAATGCATCTCAGTGTTATCATACATCTCCTATGGTTAGGATGCTCCAAAATACGAATTTTACCCTTAGTTTTGTTTGATTGACATACCACAATTGCAATCTATAAAATAAACAACCTCCACTGAATTGCAATTAAACAAATATTGACAATATACTGTCTCCCATTAATTTTCCTTTTCTTATTGTTTGGAGAAAATTGTGAAAAGACTGTGGTATATAATAAGTGAGGATGAGAGTTGGTAGTTTGTTCCCCCGAAACATCACATTTTCTTATTATAAGTGGAGTTGTAATCTTAAAGAAATATTAATTTACACATATGAGCCCAGGTGTGTGGTTAAACAGTCATTTGGGATGTTTGCTTGTGGACGTTGCAGTATGTCCCCTAAGGTAAGGAATTTATCAAGTATGAAAATTAATGGGAGTATTTTGGGGCATCTGGTTGATATTAGAAACAGCACTAGCAATAGTCCTGTAGCTATGCACTTTATAGAAGCACATAGGGGTGTGGATTAAGGGTTCTTCTTTTCAGTTCTGGCAAAACCCTTTTTACCTATGGGAGGCGATTATGTAGGTAAATTGCTAGAATTAGAGGCTAGATTAATTCTGAATTATAGAACATTGTGTCCTACTGGTTTAAATCAAGAAATTAATGTTTAGTGTGTTTAAAAATGTATTAAATATATTAAAAATATGAATGTTTTCCTAGTAATGGATTTAAAGTGATGACTTTGTACTAATTGTTTGTTTTATTAGGGATGCTTGTTTGCACATGTATATAAAATGCCCTTTGGTGATTGTTATTCAGATCCCTGAAGTTGAATGGAAAAGGTACCAGATCATTGTAACTTGAATAAATTTGTGGAGCTGAACTTGGTTTTTTTTTTGTTTGTTTGTTTTGTTTTTAACCTGTATCTATCTCTAATGTTCTGGTCAGAGAGCTGTTTTAACTGTATCCTGTCTCAGCAACTTGCTGGCTGCCTTTTGGGATTAATTTGCTGATCGTCCTCTAGTATGGCTTGTCCTTTGTCACGCTGCACTGGCCCCACCTTTCTTTTCAAATCTGTCCCATAAACTTTGAGGTCAGCCTTTAGGACACTGTTGGTCTGTATATTCACACATGCTTATACTACTTATGAGTGCTGAGTTAAATGCCTGGCATTGTGGGATAAGTAATGCATAATCCCTGGCATTGTGGGATAAGTAATGCATAATCCCTGGCATTGTGGGATAAGTAATGCATAATCCCTGGCATTGTGGGATAAGTAATGCATCCGTGTTTCACAACTGCAATGTTGTATTAATTCTACATACATGATAGTAAGATTCTGGCATTCCAAATAGTCTTTCATAATTTACACAATTCCACTCAAAAAGTCTAGTACATTCCTCATTTGTATACATTGGTAAAGGAAGCACGCAAGGTGGTTTTTGAAATTGTCTATGCTTAGGTGACCATCACAAGTTTAAGGTACAGCATTTTCCCAGTCGTAAGCTGTTGAGAATCTGCAAATAAGTATTTAAAGAAATTAACAAAACATCTTGCACAAAAATGTTTACTGAAAAAGTTAAACCATTTCAGATAAATAACTGTTCTGATAGTACAGTATAGGTTATTATTGCATTACAGGTGATTATGGGCAGATAACTGGATATGATGCCTGACAAGCCATTTAAAACAGGTAAGACTCAGTCATTCCTTTAAAATCAAAAAGAAAAATAGGTCCTGTTTCACAAGGAGACAGATTCCAAAAGGTCTGCATTAGTTTAATATAGACTCTCTGCCATCCTGCATTGTTACCGCAAACCTGAAGTACATTCTTATCTCTGGGAATTACATCATCATGGAGTCAGGTTATACCTAAATCAGTGCCTTGCAATGTCAGTGTATTGTATGGCTGTGGTTACCACTATGTCAGGAGTGAGTAATGAGAAACATTCTATGCTCATTAATCTCATTACCCATTCCTTGTGCAGCACAATCCTACATGAGGAGCTGGCAGACCCAAGGAGTCCATACGAGGTCCCTAACACCACAACTGCCCCTATAAGGCCTTGTAGGCATCCTGCACAGCAGTGTCATCTGTACGATGGATGGGAGAATACAAGCGTGACAGGGAGTATGGCCAAGGATGGGCATGTGCATTTGCAAAAGCCATTCCCACTAAGTTTTAGAAATGACTTACAGACAGCCTGACTGTGCATGCTAATGGTCCTTGACCATCACCACTAGAGTAGCAGAACAGCTCCATCTGGATGTGGAACTTTCTTCTGTAGGTTGATAATTGCAGTAGTAAGTCCTTCATACAAATAGACCTATTTGCATCACCAGAACAACTGATTGACTTCAATGGGCTACTTTGCTGCATCAAAATGGTATATTGGTGCCCTTCATCAATATACAAATCCAAAATGTTTCAACATTGTAAGCCTCATTCCCTTTTTGGAATCAAGCATAGGGCTCCTCCACTCCCCTTTAACATAGACAATGAATGAAGAGTGACAGGGCTATTGGTTTTTGACTTGGACATGAGGTAACTGGTCAGAATAGTATGCTACTCTGTGCGGACATCCTTTTCAAAGCCATTTCAAAATCATTTGCAAGTACAGAACAGGAGGCTGGCTCTGGGAGCATGTGTGTGTGCAACTGACTAACATAGTGACTGCATACCCACGTATACATTGCAATGGTTAAACATCCTTATTCCAAACATACACTGTATTTGTCTTTTCTATCATTTGAATAATTTAAATGAATCTTCAGATTCTAATCTGCTGTCAGGAAATTAAATTGCAAGCAAAATTAGGCAAATGTCAACTATCAAATGCTCTGGTTTCAAAAGATCCTCATTTAATTTACTTTTCAAGACAAAAATAGAGGTTAGGCATGTTTTAGAAAAGATCCCAAAGTCATTAATGTATATAAAAATAGATCACTCTACTCAGGAGCTTGTACTGATTTTGTTTTGTCAGCTGCTCCACTTCAGTTTCTGTTTTATAATTTAATGTTGCAATGGAACATAGTAATTTCAGAATGAATGCAATTCCCATATACGTTTTTATGACAATCTTTTCTAGATTTAATTTTATAAGTATCTTTTAAGCTTTAAATGTAATTTTAGTTTGTTCCCCCCTCCAGTCCTGGTCAGTATAGCTCTGGATCGGGATACTGAGGGAGTTATATGCTGTTCTGGAAATTACATATCATATTCTATGATTTGCTACTGGCATGCTTATCTGATGTTAATAAGTAATCTGTGTTACTGTTATTGTCAGCAGTTTGCGTTCTTACTAGATGTTTTTGTTAAAAGTTAATTGCAGATCTTTTAGGGTCGATATGTGTTAACTGTCACAATATCAGAGCATCCAGTTCGCAGTATTAATTAAAAGCAATATTCCGATTGTATATATAATTAGTGCTGCAGCATATTAGGCAGTAAAATATAATTATTAATTTTTCACGGTAATCTGCAGCAGTATTCATTAAGCAAGCTATTAAACTGAACACAGTCTTGTTAAACTTTGCTATTGATTAAAAATGTCTCAAAGCAATTCTGTGTTCAAACTAAACACTATCACCAAGTATTCCTGGATAATATGATATGGCATTGATTGCATTGCGATAATTACACAGTACCAGGCTTTGCTATATTTTTCTGCATTTATTTTCCACATGCCCTGTTTTTAGTTTGTGCATTTCATTTGCATTACAAGATCTCTGACTTCACTTAACTGTTTGTATTTTTGCAGCAGTATGGGAATAAATGTAGTGCATGTTTACAAAGTCATATACATTTCTGATGTATGACCATTGTTGTTTTCTTGGATTTTTGATAACTAACATGTACTGCTTTACAGTAAGCAGGCTATGGTTTTCATGTAGTGTCTGCATGCACCTTCATGGAAAAGAAAAAAAAAATGCATTTTGGACACAAGCTCAAAAGGTGCACTGTACATATAATGGTGCAATTTACAATTTATCTCCTCTATAGCAATCCAGCTGGTTTGCACCTTTTCTTAAAAAGGGCTGACTATTTTGCACTATTCCATATTGCCTTGGCATTTTACATTCAGAGCTGGATTCCAGGAGATCTGAGCATTATTAGAGAAGTGTGCTAAATTAAGTGGATGTGTTCCACCAAACTATGTAATGCAGAAATGCCTCAATGGTGTGATTAGCATGTAGGTAAGAAAACTCCAACAAGAACAAGTAAGCATGCCAGACTTTCCCAGATGAATACATTAAACAAGCCACAGAAGCCCTTGCTTTCTACATCTCCATACTAATCAATAATCCGATGATTGAATCCATTGTTCTCAAAAACTGGAAGCAAAGTTATATATTGATTCTGTACAAGGAAGAAAATCTAATGATCTTACCAACCTCAGACCAAATACTATACTAACTCCATTATTTAACATACTAGAAAGATGTATCTTATAGCAATCACTACAATATGTCTTAGACCAAAACCTACTAGCTAACTCCTAACACAGATTTCATACAAGCCACAGTACAACAATTACCTATCATTCCTTTAAAAAGTTTAATAGTGCAGTAATAATCTTCTGGCATCAGCCATCTTTCTTGATCCCTTGAATGCATTTGACACAGTTTCTCATAATAAATGACTCCACACACCCACTGAACCCAACCTTTCTATCAACACAATCACATGATGTTATAGCCATCTAAGTAATAGACTATAATATGTCAAATAGAAAACAGCATACTATACTTTCCTCACTGTCAACAAAGACATTCCTCCAGGCTCCATACTTGGCCCTTTTCTGTTTAATATATTCATTGACAATCTACACAGCACTTCTGATCCTTCTGCCCTTATTTAGTGTGAAGACGATCCCACCCTTGTATGTTGTCTCTCATTTATTAATAAACTCCAAACCAAATCCCAAGAAACATATTCCTCAACTGAACTCTGGCTGAAACAACTCATTGACAAGAAAAGTAAAGTCACATCCTTCCTACCAAAATCAGCTTCTGTCAAACAAACTACTCTTTCCTACTGCCTCATAATGATATAACCCTGGATGTTGTCCCGAACACCAAACTCTGAGGATTTATCCTAGGCAACAACTTAAAATTTTATCTCCACATACCCAGTACCATAAAAAATAAAACAATAAATTCCCCATACTAAATCAAAATATATCGCTCTAAGACAATGCTTGAAAATCTGCATATAATACCAGTTTTCTACCCAGTCTGTTCTGTGCTGCAACATTGTATAAAAACCTTCCTGGTACACAACAAAAAGACCTTAACAATGATGCAAAGTAATAATAATGTTTAAAGGTAATACTAAGCTATCAGTCTGTATTGTTGTCTGCATATGTTATTTGGCAGACAGATAAGATAAGGTTTATGGACGTGGTGAGAGAGGACATGCAGGCAGTTGGTGTGACAGAGCAATATGCAGAAGACAGGAAGAAATGGAAACAGATGATCCGCTGTGGCGACCCCTAATGGGAGCAGCCGAAAGAGAAGAAGACTAAGCTATCAGTCTGCAGATTATTAAAATCTTGGCCAATAATTGGAAACCAGAATCAAGCTATGTACCTCATATCTGTGAGGTAAAGACCTTAACAATTATGCCAAACCCTCACCTTGCAAATGTTTTATTGAATTATCATGTGACATAGACAAATTTACACTCAATCAAACTATGTTAACATACCAAACATTATACTTCCCATATATTGTTATATATCATACAACCTAAGCAACATTACATAAATTATTCAATCCCTGCCTTTTTTTAAACAAGAAACACATTTAGTAAACCATCACTTACTACATAGGCAATCGTACATTTATATAAATGAAAACACACCACACTGACACAATCCTAGTTGCAAGCATTTTACATCACAAACCATACTGACACACTTCGAGTTGCAAACATTATACATCACTTATAATCTACCCAGTCTTTCTCACTGAAATTTTACTTAGCTGATTAAAGTCCTGCCCCCTTTTTAACCTCATTCCTGCCCTGTATGTATTGTTCTTACAATTCACATTTTTTTCATATGTAGTTTGCTCCTACCCTTTTCTAAAGATCTCAATTCCATTTGCTTTATCTCTGTTACTATATTCACTACTTCTAGTTTAGTTGGTTTATATTTTGATTTCCATTTTCTAATAATTGCTTTTTTGGCAACCACCATAATTAGACACAGCAAGGCCTTACCATATCTACGCAATTCCAATTCTGTATCATAGCTCAGAAAAATCATCTCCCTCATCAGACAAATCTGCTCACCCAGCATCTCCAACAGTGCATCCCACAGGGAATCTTTAAAGTCTACCATCTCACCACACTCCGAGAAAATATGTTCCCAATTATTGCTTTTTTCCCCTTTACACCTCCAACATTTGCTGTCTGCCTAAGGAAAAATTGTCTGGAGTCTACTTGGGGTATAAAAATATCTATGTAAACATTTCCAGGCAAAAATCCTAAATCTTCTAATACAAGTGTTGATTTTTCTATATCACTATCTGTTGATTAAGTCAGTCATGTCTATCACTATTGTCATTCATACAGTATTTACACAGTGCCAGACTAGTTACCAAGCCTATCTAGCTCCACACTCGATAAAGCTATGCATTCTCTGCTCATGCCTTAAACCTCCCAAAAAGAATTATACCACTACACTGGATTACAAAAAAGAAGAAAAAAAATGAATGGAATTTCCTAGCTACCTTGAGTATACCCAATTGAATATTGCTCCCTCTCTTCTGCACCAAACCTATCATTTTAAATGTCCATTCTTAACCCCTCTAAAGAAGTACTGCAGTCCATAACCCCCTATAATGAAGTGGTATGCTATCAGAAAGGTACCTAGCCTGCCAGGACAATCATTAAGTGAATATAATGAAGATATGTAATATAACAACAATGTCAGACTCTGAAACCAGATGCCACTTACTTTCAGACAACTCCAAACTCATTTGAGTTTCAGGACAAATCTCCTAAAATCTAAGGTGTGTTCTTATTCCCCTTACCATGCACAGAAATGTTTTGTTTTTCTCCCACCCTACCTTTTCATGGGTAGCTGAATATTTCTTTTTTCAGTATTACATCTGCTGACTAAAATTTTCCTCTATTGCAAAGGTCCAAGTAATACCATATGGATATCCTGGTTTAGTTGCAGCATTTCTCTGATCAGCGCACAGCCATAGCCTCATTTATGGCTTGTATCACTGCAGCCTGTTGGAATTCATTAAGTACAGATTGTATTTTTTTTTTTTTTTTGGTTTTGCTACAGAATTTGGCAAAATCTGAAGCAGTAGTACTTTTTATTCCTTGAGGTCCATAAAGCATACACCAAGGATTTCAGTAATAAAATCAGGTATGCACAATGTCTTTTGGGATCAAATGGGTGTGCCTGAATTCTGTAATTATCTTACGCTGAATAGTTAAGTAGTCTGTGTGCCTTCACTGTGTCTTCTGAAATCTTGTCTGCAGCAGGTGTACTGAAATCTTCCTTCGGCATGCTGGACTGTCCACAAATAGCTTCTGTAGATTTTATGGAATCCAGCCAAGTGTATGTAGAAGATTCTTTGGGGATGAGAAGTGTACTAACTGGTTTTCTGAGAGAGTAGCTGATGTATAAAATATACTCCAAATTACATTAATGCAAAAACTAATTTAGATACTTTTAAGAACAGTCTGGATGCTTATTTTGGGCAAAGCTCTTTTGTTATATTGTCAGGCTAGAAGGGCATTATTTCCCATGCTTGAAATATTTGTATGTATGTATGTATTATCTTTACATATGCACACAGCATTTAGTACACTGGACAATATACCTATGATTCAGCATATCATTAATGACATACTCTTTTGAATAATCAATGTGCTTCAACAGTTAAATTAAAGATTTTTAAGAGAAACAAAAACATTGAACTCAGTAGTGACAGAATTCATAGAAATTCACAAAAATTAAAACCATTAGAACTTTACATGAAATTGTTTGAGGAAATCAAACAAACAACATTCAAATGAATATTCAAAGATGTCCACTTGTTATAAATAGGTAACCTGCTTTGGAAGCTAGAGTGTGACTACTTACAATCTATCTCTTTCTTCTAACCTACAGTAGAAATTAGAGATTAAAAAAAAGCTGTTAATCAATTTAAAGTTTCTACTACCAAGCAGTTTTACAATAAACCTAAGTGTAGCACTGGATGGTTTCAGTTAAGCTATGTAGTGAAATGACATGGATTCCTCAAACCCCTTAAAAGTAGAAAATGTACAAGTAATATGAGATTTCCCTGTTCAGTGTCAGACAGATAAAAAGAAAAATCTTAAAAATATATACCTAATCTTAATTAAACTCAACCCAATACAAGCATCTCAGCCACTTCACACAGGAAATCCTTTCACACTATGTTCTGTGCTGCCAAACAGCTCAGATTATGCACAACTAGATAAAGCTCATTGTAGCGTCACTCCAGAGTCAAAAACATACCAACAATCAGATTACTATCAGGAAAACAACTAGTTCATGTAACCCTAATTAAGGCAATTGGGGACAATTATCCATTTGGTCCAAAACTCAGTGGACCTGTATACACCCTTCAGTGGCAAAACTGCCAGCCTTCCAGACAAAATAGTCCTTTCGATAGTGACATGAAACCCAATTACTTGTAACATCAAATTAATGCAGAACAATTGATTAAAAATATGGTAATCTAGAAATAAATCTAAAGCCCACGTAAGCAAAATGAGAGATGAGATAAGATGTCTGCCATTTCCTGAGTAGCACTGCTTTAAATACTAAACTGGTATGTCACACATCATACAACATATCAACTTTATTTTATTTATTTATTTGACATTTGTTAATGGAGTTGGTACAACTGTGCCAGAGGCCCATTTTCAGTGCAGACCCGAGGAGAAAAGCTCCAGAGATTTTGCAGACACAAGAACAAATTTTAACATAGTTAACAATTAATCAAAGCACAGTTCAAATAGCAGTAGCAATGCAATTACAGGTAATTAAGATGTACAGAAAAAAATGTGAACAAGATAAAAATACAAAGCATAGAAAGAAAATGGCTGTAATATCAGCATTTTTTTCATACCTCAAAAAATAGTTAACATAGAGCTAGGTGTGAGATACATTGATGGCATTGAAATCACTGAAATATGTGTAGTTTATTCCTGGCTTGGGGGAAGAGTGAAGAGGTGTAATGGGTTAGGAAGGGTCATAACAGGGGCAAGACTTTATGGTAGTTAAATGTAGTCTTAGCTCTTTTTTGAAGTGCTTAGGGTGGGAGATGGTTCTTATACGTGAGGGGAGTTTGTTCCATGCTTGGGCTATGCTGCATTTGTAAAGTAGTTTACCAAAATATTTGTTGGGTTTATAAATGTCAAGGAGTTGTTGATTCAATATACGGAGAGTGTGATTTGGGGTATAATAGGATACAAGGGAAGAGAGAGAGAGAGAGAGGCAGGATGTGGGTTTGTATAGTATAGAGTGTATGATTTTAAACTGAGACATTTGGAGCAGTTGGGGGAATTCTAGCCATTTAAGAGAGTTAGTGTCAGGCAGTGGTGTGAGTTCTGTAGAGAGTTAGTGGCAAATCTGGCTACTTTATGGTAAGTTTGTTGGCATTTGGAAAGATGTGTGGAGTGAATGCAAGTGAGACTAGGGCCTGCATAGAGAAGGGAGGGAAGGAGGAGAGACTGACCTATGGCGAGTCTAGCTTCTGAGTTAAGAAATAAATTATTTTGGTAAAGTAGACCTAGTTTTTGGTGTTTTCTTTTAATATTTTGCTGAATATGGAGATTGAATTTAAGTTTATTATCAATAATTGTGCCTAGGAGCTTTGTCTGGGCTTTGGCTAGGATGGTGGTCTTGTCAAGGAATGTGATGGCAAAGGAGGATTTATGGTAAGAGAGAGTTCAAGGAAAGAACAGTAACAGTTTCAGTTTTTTTTTGGATTTAAGATAAGCTCATTTTTCGTGAGCCATGTTTCAATGGACAGGAAAGATTGTTGGGCTAGTGTGTGGAGATCAGATAAGTTGTATTTGCCAGTCCATCAAGGTGCAACCCAGCAATTAGTTATAAATGATAACTCTTGTTAATGATATTTGTAATATTGTTTAGTCAACAATTTCTCTTTTTCTACAGTTAATGCAAACACTAATGTAATTCAACAGGAATACCCATTACATTCATATATGTTGCACTTTAATTATTACTGGGTCTTATGCTTGACTGAGTATAGTTTTGATTGATTTTCTGCCTCATGAATATAATACTTGTCTCTCACTTTCATCTGTTTGTATGCTCTGCCCTTGCTTTACTATATGGTCTGGACAATGGCTGAAAAGTGTGCTGTTGTAGTCCACCAATGTAGTTATCAAACAATAAATAAATAAGTAAGTAATAATAACCAGACAACCATTTCACACTCTGACAATCAACCATTTCATACTCTTACAATGACCTTCAAAAACAAAATTCTTTTCCCTTTTATTGACCAGGGATATAACCTTTTAAAATGATTTTTAATTCAATTTCTCATGGATATGTCCCTCCTTAATGAGCTGAACCCAGCATGTTATGAATGCATTAATACTACCATCATCTAATTACAAATCAAGTTCTATACTATCCAAGATTAAGGGAAATATGACCATCCTTCTTTCTTCCAGTTCAGTTTATCTTACCTACTTATTTCCATCTAAACAAACACCAACTAAGTAAGTACAATAGCCATAACACAAGAATTCTGAGTTTAAAAAAATCCTCATCACAGAAATAATTCATATATTTTTCCCCTAAAAAACAAATTAAATTATTTTCTTAGTACTAATGTGTTATTTGTGTAGTTCCTGATATACATAGGCAATAAATATCAACGTACAATTACACATAAAAACACTGAGATATGAAACAGAACATGCAAATATACCTAGTATCTATAGTTGTATCAAGTTACATTTTTAACAAGGTTCCTTGAAGTTGAAAGTTACTCGGGTAGCACTGGGGGATACTCCACCCACTCATGTAGTAGCACAACATTATGTAGATCAGGGATTGTAGCCTGCATCACACCTTTGTCAAAGTCCTGCACTGCATCATTATTTACATTTGGAGCTAAATACTGTGATACTCTGTCAACTGCTAGCCCTGCAAATATAAATAATTTATGTTAGTTTGCAAAGTAGAATAAATCATCTTAAATGTTACTTTTTAATGGGCAGACAAAGTCTTTAGCAAAGCATAATAATTTAACTTAAATGCTACTTTTTAAAAAATAAACATGCACATACTGCTGGATTCCAAAAGAAATATGTGGATAGCACACCAAAGGAAGACATCAGTACATGAACAGTAGACATGATTCTACAAAGTACACTTAAGCAAATGACAGGAATTAGCTGTTCAATGTAGGATGATTACAGAATCCATGCGTGTCCACCAGATCTGAAAACACAGCAAGCATGCCCAATTCAACATAATTACGACAAAGTACTTTACTGACAACTTTATGAAAGCATTCTGCTGAGGACACATTTATTACCACAAGAGGAAGATGCTTCTTACAGAATCCAGTGGAATCCACATTATTACCAACAAAAAAAAATATGCAACCAGTATGTAATGCATTACAGCAGGCTGGGATACTGATAACCATAGAGGAAGATCTGGCAATGTATCTTATTTATGTATTTATATATTTATTGACATTTGTTGACCAGGAAAGTCCACTGGGTCAGAATAACCCATATTCAGTGAAGGCCTGGGGAGAAAAGTCTAGTTACCAATTAAAAATTACTACAGCAAACAACTAAACAAAATGTATTATACATTGGAGATATATGCTTGTGGAAACTATTCAGTACGTAATAGGGTCAAACATTTATTAAATGGATGGAAAATCAATGGTAGGAAATATAGAGCCAGAGAACTTCTTAGTTGTAACTCCTTAGGGGTTGTTTATATTATTGGATGTGGAGGCCAAAATATCAGGTGGTATTTTGGACAAACTAAGAAAAAGGTGAATGTTAGAATAATGGAACATTTGGGGGACATTAGGTGGCAAATGTAAATAGTCCAATAGCTAACCACTTTATTTCTGCACATGGGAGATTAGGGAATACTCTGTTTTTTTAGTGTATTGGCCCAGCCACTTTTGAATAGAGCAGGTAGTTTCAAAGAGGAACTTAATAGATTGGAATGTAGGATGATTATTAATTACAGGACACTTCATCCTAGGGGAATGAACTTGGATAGTAATTTAACTTTATAGGAATCTATTCTATGTTTTTCATAGATTTTTATAAGTAATATTTATTGGTCTGTGTATCAAAGAACAAAATAGAAGTTTTTTCATAAGTATTTATATGATATGATGTTATAAATATGTTAAAAGATTGTTATTTAAATGTCATTTGGTTCACTGATAGATAAATTGTTTAATTAATGGATGTGGTAATTTTCTGTGTATAAATTGGATCAGTTTGTATTACACAAATCATTCCTAAGAAGGTGACAAGCCGAGGTACAAGAATAAAGTGATAATATAGATCCATGTGGGGAAGCTAGACTTTATGTGTTTTTCTTATTTTGATTTTTGGTTGGTGTTTGAATTATGTCTTCCTATTCTGCTTCTGCCTTATTGGAGGTTCCAGTTCAGTCATGGACCTCAGATAGAATTCTTTTTATGGATATTTTGCATGAGAAGGAGCTGAAACTCTCCTCTAGAGATCTGTGGCTTTTTACTAGTGAAGATGGCCTCACCGAGACAGTTTTTTATGACATTAAGCTGTTGGAAAAGTATGTGTTTTTGAACATCACCCCAAGAGGTTTGCGGATTGACTGCTTACCTGCTGGGGAATTCACTGAAGAAGAGAGTGATTTGTTGGATGAATGGAGATGGCTGCCTTTAATGTTACTTTAACTTGGCTGCAGATCTTGATTAAACGCAACTTTAGGAAAGTTGACAAGTTGCATAAAGAGATCACAGAGATGCAGAATGCCTTAATGTGTGAGGCATCTGAGGTTAAATATAAATAGATTATGAACAGTATTAAAGTTAAGGTGCAGCAAGCAGACAACAACGTTCTGGAGCATAAAAAAAAAGAAATTAAATCGGGATAGCAGAGATTTTGAGAATAATGTGGTGTATTCCAGGAAAAGAAGAGGATATCTTAGCAGGTCAAAGGTCAGAGGAAGTGCCTCGGGACCCAGGGAAAGACATGACTCTTCAGTTTCATCGGGAAATACTTATTCAAGTAAAAAAAGCATGTAATTTGAGGACATGCAAATAGGACAAACTGTAAACCCTGAAAAAAACTCTGTGAATCCAGTACAATCCTGAAGAAAGGGCAACCATGCAACAACAACAAGAAAGGCAGACAGAGGTACAACAAAAAATAAGGAATTTTGCTGGCTCTGTAGACTCTCGGATATGTTTCCATATACCTGATGCAATGACTTTTTTTGAACAGACTTTTGAACAGTTACATATTGTTAATCTATCCAATATATGTCTGTCTGAGAATGTTAAGACGTATTATTAAAAGGGGCAAAGTTCATAGAGCTAGAATGCCGTGTTTAGCAGATTTAATATTGGATGTGAAACGTTTTTGCAGGAAGTTGTATTTGAAAGTATTTTTTCAGGAAAAAATTGCTTTTAACAATCTGAATAATGAGAACAGTGATGATACTTTATTGAATTTGAGTGTATATGAAACTGATTTATTTTCTGAGTTAATGGAGGAAAGGGAAACTAATGTTGATGAGGTGCAAATACTGGACTCTGTTAATAATGAACAGTATGAAGGTTTCCAAACTGGTTATGGTCATTTATTTGTCCCTGTGTTCCCTCTTAGCAGCAGTTTTATGCCACCAAAAAAATCTTTGGCCATTAATATGTTTGAACATATACTGTGTAAAAGAGTTGAACATGGATTTTATGCCTTTTTCAATTCAGGAAAGAATTATAATTTGACAAAAGATGAATGGACAGATTTACAAGAAGTATGTTCACAGCTGAATGAATATGTTTTTAAAGAGGCTGACAAGGGTGGCAACTGTGTTATTATGGACAGGGAACAGTATAATAAAATGGTAACTCAGTTGATTTGTGATAGTGATAATTATGTTGAACTTGTTAACAACCTAGTCTAATGATTTAATTCAGAGTTATGTGAACTGTTGGAAAGAAGAGAAAGGCTTGGTTTCTTGGAAGGTAAAGACATGAATAATTTGCTTGTTAAGGAATCATGGGATCCAAAATTTTATGCTAGCCCTAAAATTCATAAAAGTTTGTCCAACCCCCCCCCCCCCCCCAGGTAGGCCTATAATATCAGGAATAGGCTCTTACCTGGAAAATGTGAGGAGGTTTGGGGATTTTCATTTTAAGAAATACCCGTTGAAAGTTCCTTCCCACATTAAAAACACAGGTGAATTGTGTGAGAGCTTAAAAATGTTAGAATGACAGAATGATTACTTTTGGGCCACTGCCAATGTTAGTGCTTTGTACACTAACAACAAGACTAGGTGGGGATTGGAAGCAATGGGCAGAATAATGGGGGAAGGACCTTGAACCTCTTATTTACTGTCCATATTAGAATTCTCTCTCACCCATAATTATTTTAGATGTGGGAAAAATCTGCCTACAAAAATGAGGAACAGCAGTGGGGGCCTCATATGCCCCTACTTATGCTATTATTTATATGGGTGAATTTGAGAAGCAATTCATGTATTGTGAGTGCTTTTCAAACAATGTGGTATATTATAAAAGGTTTATGGATGATTTGATGAAAATTTAAATGGATGAAAAATCAATGATAGGAATTATAGAGCCAGGGAACTTTTTAGTTGTAACTCCTTAGGGGTCGTTTATATTATTGGATGTGGAGGCTAAAATATCAGGTGGTATATTGGACAAATTAAGAGAAAGGTGAAAGTTAGAAGAATGGAACATTTGGGGGATATTAGGAGGCAAAATTTAAATAGTCCAATAGCTAACCAATTTATTTCTGCACATGGGGGATTAGGGAACACTCTGTTTTTTAGTGTACTGGCCCAGCCACTTTTGGCTATAGGGGGTAGTTTCAGAGAGGAACTTAATAGACTGGAATGTAGGATGATTATTAATTACAGGACACTTCATCCTAGGGAAATAAACTTGGATAGTAATTTAACTTTATAATAATCTATTCTATGTTTTTGGTAGGTTTTGTATAAGAAATATTTATTGGTCTGTGTATCAAAGAACAAAATAGAAGTTTGTTCATAAGTATTTTTATGATAGGATATTATAAATATTTAAAAGATTGTTATTTAAATGTCAGTTGGGTCGCTGATTGATAAATTGCTTAATTAATGGATGTGGCACTTTTTTGTGTATAAATTAGATCAGTTTGTACTACACAAATCATTCCTAAGAAGGTGACAAAGCTGAGGGACCAGAATAAAGTGATAATATATCATCGTGTGATGAAGCTGAACTTTATGAGTTTTTCCTTATTTTGATTTTTGGTTGACATTTGAAAAATTATTATACAACAGGATAAGATTTACAGTAATAATAAACCATACAAATATAAATAGCATTTTTAGTGGTAGAAATATGCAGAGTACAATGTCATTATGCAGTGAAAATAAATGACAGTAAAACTGGCACAGTATATAAATTGATAACTTGTTGAGGACATTCATTATAAACAATCATGACACAGTATAGTCTGTACACTATAAAGGACATTATACTTTAGCCTTGTGCAAGTTTCTTAAGGATTAAATATCGATTAGTATACTTTGTTTAAGAGAAATTCACAGAAGTGCAGTTGGTTTACTAGTATTTCAGTTGATCTAAAAAGGGGTATTCTAGTCAGTAAACTTATTGGTGTTGGTTTATGGTGGTATGAAGTTCTATTCACAAGGACAGATGTGATTATTAAGAAAGTGATTTTTAGTGTGACTTTGAAGGTTTTCATAGACTCAATTTGTGTTATGGGGGGTAGGGCATTCCATAGCTTTGCTATGAAGTAAGAGTATAAGCTTTATCCAGCTCTCTTATTGTGTTTGTATATGGTGAGAAGCTGTTTATTAGTAGTACAAAGATTTTGGATTGGGATGTAAAATGATACAATAGAATGTAGTGATGTGTAGTTATTTGGATTGTATATTAATTTATGAGCAATAGTTAGTTGAGTGTATTGGAGGAAATGTGGGAATTCCAACCATTTAAGGAGAACTTTGGAATTGCTTAGTATTGCTAGTGCTTTCTTTGTGAACTGAGGGATGTAAGTTGGAATTCTCACCAACAGAGCTTGAATTACTTGTCAAATTGTTAGAGGGATTGCTAATTATTGGTGAGTGTCTGTTGATAAGTATGAGAATGGTGTCTATAAAGTAGGTATTAAAAATGTGGGCTATTTGTTCTGGGTCTTTGTCAGGAAATGGTGATGGGTTTTGTGTAGTTCCAGGATTAATAAAAACTAAATGAAAACTCCAGCCAAGCTAGAGCTTCCACTGAGTGACCTCTCAAGATTCTTGTATCAGAGGCACATGGGATATATGCAAATGACCCTTATAAACCTGAAATGTTTCAGCTATATGGCGATTCTGAATGCCCATGACTTATTTCTTTTTAAGTCGTTTCAATGGACAATTTCAGGCCAATAAAGTCAAATCCCACTAGCTGTAGATATGCATATTTTGGCCTTGTTATGATCTCATCAGCACAGCACAAGCAGAGTGTTTGACTAAGCATAAGAAACACAGGGCTGTTATACCCAACTGATGTCCATTACCATTAGGGTGGCTGCAAAATATCCCAACTAACAAACTAAAACAGAGTGAGAAGGTCACACAGAAAAAACAATCAGTAAAAACTAAACAAAAACTCCAGCCAAGCTAGAACTTCCACTGAGTGACTTCTCAAACCTCATGTATCAGAGGCACAGACCTTCTCACTCTTTGTTTTAGTTCCAGGATTAAGGAGTCAGATGACTGATTTCCCCAAAAATGTTGGGGTTGTTTTTCTGATTAGATAGCTGTTGTGAAAAATAATTATTTGTAATTTTTTACCAATGCTTTAGCTTTATTGCACAGTTGCTTGAAATAGATTTCATTTGCTTGGTTTTTGTTATTACACCATTGTTTCCAGGGCTGTTCTCTGGAGAGAAGAATTTGTTTTCTAGGTTTTGCGAACCAAGCAGCATGACTGAGTTTGTATTCTTTTGAACCTGATAGGGGCTAAAGTATTTAGTGTATCCTGAAAGATCTTATTAAAATAGAATACAGCTTCTTCTAATGGTAACGTTTTTAGTGGGGTCCAATTCTGAGCTTTCAGGGAGTTGTTGAAAGTGGTTGAAGTTAGTTAGATTTCTAGCTAATCTATATGTATGGAGTCTGGATATTTGAGTACGGGTTCGAAGTGTATAGGCTGATAAATGGTCACTTAGGACATCAGGGACAGTACCGGTATTAAGAGTATGTGTGTGGGTCTGATACAAGAATCCAGTCTAGAGAGACCTCTGGTTGTTTATGTGGGATTCATGTAGGGCGAGGAACAAGTTGTGTATCCCTGTGGAGATTAATACAGTTATCTGAGGATTTTAAGATTACATTTGGCCAATTAATGTTAGTTTTGCCTAAATAGATAGCTTCACAGGATATATTATAAGTGGTCCAAGATAGAAAGTTTTCAAGCATAGTGATGTTTTGGCCGGGTAGAATATATAGTACTGCTATACACAGATGTTTACTATTGTTAATATGTAGTGATGCTTGTAAGATTTCTATATTATCGAAGGTTGGGATGGTTTTGGAGAAAGTTGAAATAATTAGAGGGTTGTGATAGATAAAAACTACACCCCCCTTCTTTAGAAGTCTGTCTTTATGTAAGATACTATAGCCAGTTGGAACTATTTCAGTATTGGATATATGGGGTTTTAGCCAAATTTCTGTAACAGCTACGATCTTAGAAGGCATCTGGCTAGATGTAAAGATAGGCTACATCTAAGCTAGCTGTCTGATGAAGAAATAATTGACAGATGTTAATTAGACAGATAGCAGGTGCAGGTTGTGTGTAACATGTGCGCCCTGCACATATATGCATGCACCTTACAAGGTAACCCCATATCTGTTGATACTAAAGTACTCTTGATCCTAGGTATAATAGCATCATGGATATTTCAGTGGCATAAAGGAGATGTAGTAGGAGTGTCCCAGACAGCTGTCAGTCACATCCTGTCCAATTTCATGGCAGTAATGTACATCAGTGTGGATGAGTACATTCACTGTCCAGCTACAATCACACAGAATAGGAATGCCATGCACTATTTCTAAACCATTGCCAACTTTCGCCATATACTCAGTACAATAGACTGCACCCACCTTCCTATTTAGACTCTTGCAGTACCTGAAGCAGAAATTTACATAATAGAAAGGGGTTTTGATTGCTTTATTGCCAGACTGTGTGCACAGCAGATGACATCATTATAGATGCAATGGTTACCACACTCTGTGCATATACATGAGGTCACTATATGCCAAAAAAGTGGTCTGAGGGCTTCCGTCCAAAATGGTAAAATACCTGAGGGACAGTTACTTTTAAGTACAGGAACACAGCTATACCATAAGCAAAATCCAACCCTGTCAATGGTATGCATGGAGACAGTATATGTGTCATCTCCTTTCCACAAACAGGTCCCTCTGCTTATCCACTATACCTGTGGCTAATGACACTATGTAAAGCCCCATCCAACCCTGCAGTGGAAGCATATAATAGATCATACACTGCAACAAGAAGCATCATAGAGCTCCCCTACCTTACCCCCATTCCCATTCCCTTCACTACCTTTCTCCTTAACAAACCACTCCCGCCTATTAATACCTAGCCAATCAACATCAGATCTTACTTAACTTCAGTGATAGTACCCTAGACTCCTTCTGTCCCTGTTTCCCCCACTAACTCTAGCACTTTTGTATCAATGCCTATTACCCCCCTAAAGAATACCAGTAATTTCTCTCTATAATCTATAGTCTAAATACCTCTTCCTATACCCTACTTTAAGTATACCTCCAAATACTCAACAAACCCCTACACATAAAATGGAACCTATAGCCCACAAAAATAAAACCATTCCAATACACAATGTAATCCTTATAGTACTCTCCACTGGGTCACACCTCACGTCCTACCACTCTCTCATTCCTTCAACATCACCCAACCATAAGAGTACATCACCTTTTACAAAACTAAAAACTAACCCATACACAAACATATCTCCTTCCATTTACTACACCTCCATCTATGTACAAATTACTCAAAACTTATCTATACCCAACATAGCAACTAGCATCTCTCGTAGATATCATAAACAAACCCTAAAATTACTAAGCACCCTAGTTAAAATAGCTTCCAAACTTATGATAAATGATGACATACATCCTGATCCTGGCCCTACAAATATTCCTTCCCACTCTGATACATCTACTGCTCCACTCCAGTTCACACCCAATCAATCAAACTTTACCCCTGACCTACTACTTAACCTAAATCTTACAAGTGCTGTCAACAACATTGATGATTTACATGCCTCTTTGTCTCACTCTACTCACCAGACATTGCCATCCTAATTGAAACATGGATCATATCACACATAAGAGACAATGAGATCATCCCCACAGGCTACAATATACTTAGGACTGATAGGATATGAAAAAGAGGTGGAGCAGTAGCTATAATGTGCAAAAACAATCTTACACTACAGCCACAAAACATATCTTCACCAAACTCTGAAAACACTAAAATACTAACATCTAAACTCCAAATGAAGTCAAACACCTAGTAATCAAATCTAGCCATATTCCACAAGGCAAAAACCTTTCCACCTTAGAGCACATCCTAAACTGGGTATCTAATACCATTACTCAAAAAACCATCATTATGGGAGACTTTAATATAAACTGGTACTCATGTAATTCTCAAACACCTTCAAACCATATTACTCTCTATGGTTTTTCACAAATAATCCAACCCCCCCACGAGAATAGACAAATAAAATCAAACAGACACAGTATTCTTGACTGGATACTCACTAACAAACCCTCCCACTCCCAACACTGTGACTGTCTGCTTGACACCCTTAGTGATCATAAACTAACCTACCTACTCCGGAAATGTACTAATCCACTCAAACAACCCAGTTACTTCCAAATCCATAATATGAAAAACTTAATTTCCCATATACTAAAATCAACCCTGAAAAAAATGTAGCTGGACCCCCCCCCCCCTAAAAACCTGCCCCTAGACTCAGCTGTTGAATACTTCAATGAAACATTCCTCAGAATTCTTAGCAATATCTGTCCTACTAGGATAACTCATACCAAAGCAAATGATACTCCATGGCTCTCCAAAGAAAGCAAAACCCTCATAAAACTAAGGGACAAAGCCTGGGACCTATGGTACACTAACAAATATTACTCAAATTGCCTAGAATTTCAAAAACTTATGAATAAGGCTAAAAGCCAAATAAAACAAGATAAAAAAAATATTACCCCACGCTACAACCGAAACATGAAAAAAATCCTCAAAAATTTTGGTCAGAGATTAACAACATACTTAAACCAGGACAAACTACAACCCTACCCCCATCCACTCCTAATAATCTTATCAGCACCCCAGAACAATTCAATAAACACTTTACTGAAAGTATTCTAAAACTCACAAAAAATAACTCCCCAGTCAATCATTTATACCCACCCTTATCAACAACAATACTACTTCCTCCTTCCAATCCATTCCTATTTCTACTATCGTAAAACTATTTATAAAACTAAAGCCCTCAACAAAAGCAGCTGACAAACTACCAGCCAACTTCCTAAAAATAGCAGCAGAAGCAATCACTTACCCTGTTTCCATTCTCATCAATTATTCTATCTCTGAACAATATGTTCAATAGATTTGGAAATTATCACATATAATCCCTCTTCACAAAGGCAGAACATCAGCTGAACTGTCAAATTAAAGACACATAGCCATCCTATCCCCACTATCTAAATTTCTTGAAAAATGTATTCACATACAGCTTCTCCACTATCTTACAACAAATAACATATCTATATCTCAATATGGATTTAGACCCAGTCATAGCATGACTACAATCCTCTTGCACTTCACTGATACCATTAATCTCCAAAGAAACAAAGGAAAC
>NC_056728.1:791187382-791267382 GCF_019279795.1 Protopterus annectens | reverse complement strand
TATGTATGTAAGTCATTAACACCATATGCAATAACACTTGCATTAGGAATCCACATCCTGTGTGTGACCATGCTCCCTATGCAGTTGTGCTGCTGAACAAAATAATATGGCAATACATTAATAATTTACACATTCCAGTAAAGACTGAGATAGTGTATATTATTTGGTGGTGGTATTGGAGCACCGACTTCAGTACCTCCACCAAGTATACACCTATCACAACTGGTGGTATGATGTGATGCCAGGAAATCTGTGATCTCATCTGGGGAACTTAATGGTGGACCACCTCCTGTGGCATTCCTCGACCTTTCATAGTGATGTGCTCGGTTAGCCGCATGGAGAATCATGTAGAATCAGCATCAACAAAAGGCCTCACAGGATCTATTGTGACCATCAACAGCATTGATCATGTTCATCAGTTCAGTCCAAACCTTATTGATCCACACAGGATTTCCCATATGCTCAAGGAGGCTTTGGCCACTCTGGTGAAAAGCTTTGATTATAAAGTCATTGTCATTTTGAGAAAAATTGTCACCCCTAGTTTGGTTTAACATCTGGAAGACAGTGTTATATGCACATGTGTTCTGTTCACCTTATTGATGCAAGTTATTCAAAATAATCCTTTATCATGTATATTACTGTTAAGTATTTAATAACATAATGGATATGAAAACAACTTTTAAATATGTACAACATGTCACAACATTATCACATGTAGCGATCCATTACATTATCTATATAGGTCATTTGTGGGATGTGAATCCATTGCAGAGTACATTATGACAACTGCAGGACAACCATACAACCCTTGTACTACACACTCATTACGTTACATATCACCACAATTAGCAGTGAAATCTATATTTTTGATTGAATGTACTAACAGCTACCATTATTTTCCTAAGCATCAGAGTGCATTTGTAAATTATGCATTAAACTTACAGCTTACAGAAAACATCAGAATTGATCATTTTCCATAAGCATAACACAGACAGTACAGGTTAATCACACTCAGCTTTGGATACCTTTTCATTGCATCTTTATCTGTAGTACATGCATTAGTAACCATCACAGTATTACATTGTTAGTATGCAACTTACGGAAACTCTAAGGATTCATTGTTTTCCTTAAGCATGTCAGACACAGTCAAGGCAAACTAGACTTTACAGCCTATATAACTTTATGCCATTCTCGTTCACTTTTCACAGTGTCTGTTTGCTTTTAGCCAAATACCCATCTGCATGCTTATTGTTCAATTATATAAACACTTAATATGTCACAGCCAGTTTGAATTGCAGACGTGTTTAACCAAAAAAGACCTGTCAATGTATATAATTTGAATTATAAACATTAATTATAATATATATATGTAATGTCAGTAGTGTATTCCCCCACAGCAATGCTATCAGGTGACAGCTTACCTTTGAAGCAAGCTGTAAGTCAGCTTTACATTACAGCGAGTGCACCTATGTGCACTTTTGAGTACTATTTGTGCCATACATTATTAATGAGCTTCATTAACATTCCGTATTTTGGAAATCCCAGTTACTTCTACAGCTTTGGTGCATTAACCAATAGCTGTGTTTAATGGGAAGGTACACTGCACAACTATCCAATAGGTTTCAGTAAACTGGGCTATCTGTGACACATGGCAAATGCCCTCTTGTAGTCTGATGCCATCTTATATGCACCAGTGTTAAAATATATTTGAATACATTTACTGGCCATACCATTGCTACCTGTGAACTGAGTAGGACCTCAGTTAAAATTTATCTGAAGGCATTTTTTTGGATGAAGTTCTTTTTTCAAAAGTGAAGATGCAGACCACAAGGTGGCTTTATTGTGTCTGGGCGCTAAACTTGTTGGAGGGGGGGATTACCCAGATGCTCACTGTCTATACTGGACATGATCAGGAGGATGTGAGCAGGCCCAAAGAACTTTGTGATAACAGGGATCTGGAACCGGCTTGTGAAAGAGCACCTCTGACAGACTGGTATTTTCCAGACTGTGGTGCAAGTCCATCACTGAAATGATGACTTACATCAGGAGGGCACTGAATATCTTCGCTGAAGGGTGACAGAGGTCCAGCACCAGCCTGTGAATACTTACAATTAGTTTCATAATCCACACCTTAGCACCTACATCATAACAAAAGTATTTCCTAACTGAATGCGTTTATGAGACTGTTTAAATTTGATTTTATGGGTGTCTGTACTAATAAGTGTAATACTAATATACATAAGATTATAAACATACAGCTGTGAATGATATGCCATAAATATTCTTACTACAAACAGGAATGAATAGTTATGTCAGTTAGCTCAACTGGTTATACAATGAGTCACAGTGATTTATGATGCCCTGTGTTTGGATTTAAAGGCCGTTGAAGGTCATTTTTTAAATACTGCTGTTTATTTAGTTGATACTGAACCTAAGCAATGTAAAGCCTCTATTTTCTTGACAAGTATACAGTACATATTTTCTAACTATATAGAATGGCCATGTTTCACTAGCACTTATAATGCTTAGGCCTCAGATGACCATGATTTCTCCAGCTTCCATAATGGTTCAACATGCGTTGCACTGTATATGGCTGTATTTGTGAATGCTGAGTAATATAGACATACATTATTAGTCACTCCATTATACAACAATTAAACACTGAGACATACTACTACTATACATTGGAATAAGCCATTATGCCATACAAATAATGCTGTATATTGTAAGACATTGTGCTTTCTCTAAGCTCAAACTGAAGAGCTCAGCGTCAATGTGAATGCCTTAAGGATACATCTGTTTTGATTCCTGGTATGGAGTATTTGTATTTCATTTTGATAATTATGTATTGGAGCAGATATGTGAGTTAGTTCTTTTAGTAATTACATGGTGCGTTAATGCCTATAGTGCTTAAGCTTCAGTTGCCTTTTCATTTCTCCATTACAAATTAGATTCTGGAAACATTCTTTAGTAATCCTGTATGATGAGGTGATTTCCCTGTCACCTTGCTTAACTTGTTATGCAATTGTGCTGTGCAATATTAATATCTTAGGGAGAAATGTGGGTTCAAATCACTGATGTTATTTTTATTTCTCAGCAATGACTAAGAATAAATATGACATATATTAGCGTCTTCAGTTATGATGTATAGCTTTTTTAAACAACAGATATGCAGAAGTTGCATTAACCCTTATAGCACTTAATTTATGGATGACAGTGAATATCTCCTTTATCTGAAAAGATTCTGGAAATATCACATTTCTTTCTCTATAACTCCATGCTTATCCAGTGGTGGCTGGTGACTTCAAATTAAAGGGTGGGGGGGGGCTGCAGGAGACAGCTGAATGGGTGGGGCCAATGGGAAGGGGTATGACCAACTAGAAAGAGGTGGAGCTATGCTCAAAACCACAACAACTGGAACTTTAATTAAATACACTGCCCTGGGTGCCAAACCGTCATTATGGGAGTCCAATCAAAACAAAATGAAGTGTAGAAAAAAAAAATATTTCAATGAATTGGCTACATGACAACTTATTTAATACCTAGATGGAAACAAAAAGGTTGTGAGGCATGAAAAAATAAATTACTTTTTAAATACATTACTGGAATGCCAGTCAAATTCATGTATAAAAAAAAGCAAGCAGCACTCAACTCAAACCACTTTTCCTTGCACTGCAGTTCTAATTACAATTTAAATTCAGCTTTATAAAATTACCAAGTAACATGTTGAAAGTAGCAATCTCTGTGATACCCCCACTTGTAAAAATGTTTCTTATCCAAAAGAGATGTGCTGCCTGACAACTATCTACTTGTTTCATGGGGAAGACATGATCAAAGTAAAAAATGAACAGCAAACAAGAAACAAGCTCAAGATAAATTGCTTAAAGGATTACTGCACAAGTTATGGACCACACATGATAGACTGGCATTTTGTTTAGTTTACGGGTAAAGCCTGCAAAGATGACTGCAAGTCTCCAACAAATGTAATGAGCTTCTGAAAATACTGTAATCCTGTCCTTTATTACAAATACTGTCATATGCATTTCAATACCTAAGGCTTATACGTTATCTAGTTATGTAAATATTCTCTGCATGGCAACAGCGAAAAGGCTTTCAGTGTTGGTAATTCTTTAACAGGATGCTTATTAAAGCTTACTTGCATCTTATAATCTCCAACAAGCTTAACTGATGGTCATTAAAGCATTGCTACTTAAACAATGAACAACAGGGCACTGCGACAGCATGCATTTTCTGACTAATAAGAAAAGCCACGGTCGTACTTTTGGTCTACCTTGGATGGGGGAATACTCTGCACACTTACACTGCATAACTGCTCCTTGCCTTGCTTGGACGCATCCAAAGCCACTACAATGGGGAGTGGAGTGCAACAAGTATGTCGCAATTTGAAATGTCTCTGCCTGATGATGATGGCTCTGACACTCATACCTCTCAACCTCAGAGCAAGAAATCCGGACAAAGCCATACATAGAAGTGGGACACAGGTCCAAAAATAAGGAAAATTTTTAAATATTGCTCTTATAATCTTAGAAAGATAATAGAATAGTAGTAGGTCTTGCATTAGTATGAATTTTCTGAAGGGTATGAAATCTGAAACTCAAATGTCTGCCATTATTTTCTAACTTCAATCTTTAACGATTTGCCACTAATTTGTCAGAAAAACACAATTTTATGAAAAACAGACCAGAAATGTGATGCAAAAATATAAAATTGCAACACAATACAGCTGGGAACCTGTCAAAGAAGGGACACCTTTTTAATATTAGTACTGTTAACTTGAACAACGGACAAAATAAGAGCATCTACATGCATTTCTGAAATAAAAGCAAACTATAACTCTGATCAGTACAGTTATTTATAATTTATAATTGTAAACCCCCCAGCTTTACTTCCAAAATTGCCATTTTGTGGAGGGATTATTGGGGGAGAGAAACATTTTGAGCCAAAATTGGGGACGGTTGAGAGGTTTGGATATTCTTAATTCTATAAATAGATTTATTTGCACATACCTCTCAACCTCTTAATGCAGGAAATCTGGACAAGGCCAAATATATTGGGGGAACATACAAACAGTACTAAAAATTGCTCTTGTATAAACTTAAGACAGTTTATAGAATAGCAGGTCTTGCTTTAGCATGCATTTTTCTGAACGTTATGACATCTGAAACTCAATGTCTGTCATTATTTAGTGACTTCATTCCTAAATGATTTGCCAGAAAACCACAAATTTTATGAGGAATAAACCAAAAATAAGAAGCAAAAATCTATTCATTCTGCAAAAATTTGGACAGTTGAGAGGTATAGTTCAGCTGGGGCTGTCTGAGTTTGCTGCCCTTCCCCCCTCACAAACTCATGGTCGAAAGGAGCCTCCCTGTGCAGCCATTCCAATGTCCTATTCCTTGGTTATTTTGCCCCATTTACCATAAACACTGTAATGTGCATACTGCTTTACTTCTGCGATGATTTGGATTTCATTTGAAGTTTTATTTTGCTTTTTACAGCACAAACCCTAATAGATATCTGCTAAACAAAGCAATGCAGTCTCACAATGAAAATAGACTTAGCATTAAAACGTATCTGCCCTTGAAACTCATATTCATTGAAACAACATTGAAACCCACATTCAAAGAAAATACATTTTGCCAGTGGCAGATAAAGATTAACTTTGGGCTGTTTTCAAATCCTAGGCCCCTTGAACACGAAACATACACCTGCTCTTTGATACACCTTCCTGATTGTATTAAATTATATTCCTTGTATAATACAGTACAGTTGTTAGAGGGCATTTTAAACTTATTGTTTTGAACATTCTTTCACTAAACAATTAAACAAAATGCATGCACCAACAATGACAAAACTGGCTAATTCAGAACATTTCTATCATAAAAGTCTACTCAAACATCTACAGTCCACCAGTATCAGTAAATATGCACAATCTCCAAAGAAGTAAAAGTGATCTAAATAATTCCTCATTAAAGAAATCTGTAACTAATGAAGAGGTTGCTGCTAGCAAACAACTTTATATGTCATTGTTTCATCTACAAATAAAGTGCTTGTTGCCCTTGAGGAATAAATTGCCTATGTTGCATTAAAAAAATGATAAGCTATTATATCGCAATAGGGAATGGATGGCAAACTGATGACAGGTTCATAGTTACTAGGTATCTTTGCCAAAAAGGACTGCAGCATCCACTCCCTTTACAAGGCAGTATAGTATCAGCAATGCATCTACTTACTGTGAGAATAGAACCCACAGCCTTCCGCATCAAAATCAAGTACACTACCTGTTGTGTTATTAACAATGCAAGCAGTTTTACCATAAGCAGCACTAAACTGTTGTTCCCCTGCAGCTCTCAGCTCCTTGTAAAATCTGCTTGACACTCAGCTGTATCTCTGAACTTTGCAGCACAAGAAATCTGGAAAAAGCCAAAATTTATTGGGGGGGGACAAAAGCCCAAAAACCAGGGACACATTTTAAACATTGCTTGTATAATGTTGGAAAGCTGCTAGAATAAAATGCTGTGTTACCACCATACATTTTATTGCCGAGTCTTGAACCCAGGGGACCCTGTGCAAAACAGTTAGAGCAATATACCACTATGCCAAATCAGCATTTTTGTGAAAGAGAGGAAGACTGAAACTTAAATGGCTACCATTTAGTGAATTCAGTTCTCACCATAGCTGTCAACCTCTTAGCACAAAACACATGAACAAAGCCAGTAATGGGGGAATACAGCCCCCAAACATATTCAGAGAATTCAGTTCTCACCATAGCTCTCAATCTTAGCACAAAAAGCCTGGATGAAGCCAAGAAAGGCAGAATACAGTCCCAAAATAGGGATAAATTTGAAATATCCATGTTATAAACTTAGAAAATTGCTAGAATAAAAGGTTTTGTGTTACCATGTACTTTCTGAAGAATCTGAAGTCCGAAATTCAAATGCTTGTTATTTTTATGTAACATTTGTGAACCAGGAAACTTGACTTGGAACAAAAGCCAATTGTCAGCAGAGCAGGGAGAAACACCCCAGACACATGTTGTTGTAAGATGGGAGGACATGCAGACTCCACCCCAGCCAAGAATCAAACCAAAGAACCTGTAACTGTTAGGCAACAATGCTACCAGTGCACAACTTCACTACTGCCTTTGCAAGGAAAACCAAACATACAGAAACCACAGATTTTATGAGGAATAGAACAAATATGAGGCAAAATCTGCAATTTTTTTACAAATGGTGGTTGGTAGGGAATCCAGGCCCTTGCCACTTGCACCCGAGGTACAGGGCTCAAGCCTGAGTATTCTCTACCCACCACCATGTGTTCTCTACCCTCCAGTATATAGCAACTGGGGCATTACACACACACACACACACACACACACACACACACACACACACACACACACACACACACACACACACACATACGCACACACACACACACACACACACACACACACACACATACACACACACACACACACACACACACACACACACACACACACACACACACAATCCACCTTACCTGACATCTGTGGCAGTCCTTAGCCCACACACACACATTAAATGAACCTTACCTGACATCCACGGTGGTCCTTAGCCCACAACACACATTAAATCCACCTTACCTGACATTTGTGGATGTCTTTAGCCCACACACACACATTAAATCCACCTTACCTGACATCCGCGGCGGTCCCTAGCCCACACACACACACACACACACACACACACACACACACACACACACACACACACATTAAATCCACCTTACCTGACATCTGCAGCTGTCCTTAGCCCACACACACACATTAAATCCACCTTACCTGACATCCATGGCGGTCCTTAGCCCACACACACACATTAAATCCACCTTACCTGACATCTGCGGCAGTCCTTAGCACACACACACCTTAATATGGTTGCAGCAGCAGTCCAGCCAGCACAAGCTAATGGCTGGTTTCTGGTTCTCCTGGCTCTGCAAGAGTAGGCTGGAGGCTCCAGCCTGCGGGCGATGCAGTCCAGTGATTTTCCATTCTGTGCGGTCTTCACCACACAGACCTCTGGGCTGCAGGGCAGAGATGCCTTTCTCTCCTATACGGACTGCTTAAAACAGCAGTCTGGATAGGGGAGAAAGGCATCTCTGCCCTGCAACCCAGAAGTCTGTGTGGTGACGACAGTCTGGAGTTCTGTGAGAACTCCAAGCACGCAGGCGTGGAGTTCCAGGAGTTGCGATTTTATTTTATTTTATTTCTTCTTTCTTTTCTGTAGGTGGGGGGGGATGCAGTCCTATAGCATGAGCCCCCCATGTGCTTATCTCATTAGACACCCGGACACAGTCAAACTCTGGGAGATTAGAGTCCCCTCTGATTGCAGCAGTTAGAGTCCCCTCTGATTGCAGCAGTAGGAATGTAGTATATGTTGCACATTGTGTACAATGTTTCCATTTTTATGTGGGGAAGACGAACAGGTCCCTAAGAGAACGCATTAGGGACCATAGATACTGTCTGAACAGAGGGGATGAATATAGTGCATTGGCAAAACACTCGCTAAGATATGGTTCCTTGCACTCATTTGTATTTCAGGTTCTGCACGTAGAGAAACCATCGGTACGGATGGGGGATTTGATAAATAGGACTGAAGAGTGTGAGTTAGCATGGATTTTGAGGCTTGGGGCCCATAGAGGACGGGGATTAAACGAGATAATATCACTGAAACCCCACCTTAAAGGTAGGAGGGTAAAGCAATAAAAAATTTTTTAGTATAATAGAATCATATGAGTACAGAATATAGAGTACATATGCAAATGTTTTATCAATTACTATTTTTAGCATGTTTTTAAGTATATGTAAGAATTTTTATAGACTCATACAATGGTTTGTGATATATTTATTGAATCCATCATACAGTAGTTTGCATAAGTATATTTTGTAATTGTTTATACATACATCTATATATTAGTTTTAGTATCTTCAAAGTCTGAATGATATGTATTATTATCATGATGTGGCTTTATTAGCTTTGTTTTGCTTACACAGTTTTTAGCGAATATGCACTGATGATAATATTATAAGTATAATGTTTACTGTGGTAGTTATGTTTCCTCACTTCCTGTTGGCTTTTGAATAGAGGAAGTGAGAATGATACTAGCATGAATACAATGTTCAGTGCAGTTATCATGACACCACTTCCTGTTGGTCTTTGATACAGGAAGTGATGCTTATTTTGGAGGGAATTTTGAAAGTCAGTTTTCATGATACATCACTTCCTGTTGGTTTTTGATACAGGAAGTGATGTTGATTTTGGAGGGAATTTTGAAAGTTGTCATTGGATGCTTAGTTTATTTAAACCAGGATTATTGTATGGTTGTCTTTGTCTGAAGAAGCGGTGATAAGTGCCGCGAAAGCGCTCACGATTTTTAACTAATAAATGAACAAGTTTTATGATACTACAGTTTACTCATTTGTTCCAAGCATTGAACTGTTGGAGTACTTGGTTCCTGTCTTGGTTTCTGCTTTGCCTTTGCTGTGTACCTGGAGGAATAACATCAATAGGAACTTTGTGAAGGATCCACATTGGTAACTCACATATTGAAGTGATAGCAGTTGTGCTTAGACGCTACGAAGGTTCCTGGCTCCTTGGGATTTATTTTCATTTTTCATTTCTACATTCACATCTGGGAGTTTGGTGTACTTTGTATATATATATATATATATATATATATATATATATATATATATATATATAGCTTAGCTATACATCCCTATTGGCACAGTATATGTAGTTGCATTTTAACATTGACAAAACTCCTACATATATGAAATAGTGATGTATGTTCCAACAGTGGCATACATGTTTTTCTGTCTATATGTGTATGAAGTGCATACCCAAGTTATAGTGTAATGCCTGTGACTGTGAACTATGCATTGTTATAGCTTTTAACCAGAAATTATGGGCAAAGGCAATGCAGACAGATTTAAAATTTATTAAAGCGCTTTTCGTCAGCTTCCAATGCTGACTTATCAGAATTCATAATATTCTGATGAAGTCAGCATTGGAAGCTGACGAAAAGCGCTTCAATAAATTTTAAATCTGTCTGCATTGCCTTTGCCCGTAATTTCTGGTTACTAGTTTGGTTTGGCCTGTTCGTGGTGTTTGTTATAGCTTTTGCTTAGTTCTATGACTACAATAATGACATTCAGTATGAATTGCATGATGTTCTATTTCAAATACACAGCACAGGTTAAAAGAGGGCCTTTCATTTTAACAGTCCTAATTGATGGTTTTGAATCTTCCCTGCATAATCACACAGTTGAGTTATTTAAGAAACATAAACCCATGCAATCACAGATGACAAGGATTACTTAGGCAGGTAGGTGTCAGGGTTGGGTGTAAACTTATATGAGAGCTGTAGATTCAGATCTTTGTTCCTCCAGCTTATATGAGGTACTCTGCATGTGTAAACCACTGATAGTGACACAAAATGATTAAATGGAATATGGCATTATGCGTATGTACGTCATTATGTGTATGTTATGTCAAGGCTCTAGAACACATGATGCTCAGTATTCTTCACAGTTAATGTTTGCTTACCAAGCAATATATATATATATATATATATATATATATATATATATATATATATATATATATATATATATATAAAATCAACTGACAGTATCCTTCCATGCCAGTGCCAGTAAAACTTATTTTTTATTTTGCAGGTGATGAGAACAGAGCCAGGAATCAGGCACTGTGCATCAAGTGGAAGCACAGGCTGGAGAAGCAGTGCAGGGAGATAGGTATGTGTTCTAATTGCAAACATTAATTTCCCCAGAAGTAATCATAATTTTTTTAAAACACCCACTTTTGATTGCAGAATCAGACAGACTAATAGTAATGCAACACTACCCATAATGCACCTGTAAGTTAACTGCAACAATAATTGCTTTCATGTGAATAACATTATAGATGTATGGCAAAATTTGACTTTTTTGTTAAAAGCAGGGTATGTTTGAAAATGATTTCCTTTTAAACACAACGTAAATGGCAGACATATCTGTGTAATTGTCATAGTGCTTATTTTTTCTTGAAAAAAAAGCAGGTGATGGCAATCTTATATGTTCAGCAGTAGTGCTCACTGACTGTTATGTTTTGTATAGTCTGCTTGTTCTATTGTTGAATATATGTTTGTTGTTTCAGTGTTTGTAATGAAACTGACAGATGATTTCTTGTGTATGTTTTTCTGTTCAGCATAACATGTATTTCTGTAATAAACAGCTGTGATGCATTATATTTAAATTGCCAACCTTTTTCTACCATTGCTGTGTACAAACACAATTCTGTTTTTATTTTCTATCTGCTTGTTAAATATCAACTGATCAGCATTACAGTTTTTAATTGACCAGGTATATAGATAAGAATAACTACAAGTAAATTAGTGACAGTTATATATTTAGATTTCTTGATAATGAGCACTGTGTGGAATAAAGTCTATCAGTAGATATATGCTGTCATTGTGCTTATGATTGCCAAGTTTTCTGAGGTGTTGTAGTACATTCTAATTCACTGATGTTGTGATAGCCATTAACCATGTTGCATTGTTCATCTCATTTGCATGTGACTTGTGCATGTTATGCTTATTCATAGTATGTCAAAATGACACCTTAGTTGCACATAAACCTCAGTTACACTTGAGCTTAACTCTGCTATGGACACCTCAACTCAATTGTGTCAGACACATATAAATAATAGTCTATGTAAAGTATGCTTTATTAACAGATGGTTTGTATGAATACATTAAAGCATTTGTTAGGGTTTTAAACTATAGGTCTCATTTAAAAGGTTATGCTGTTGCCTTATAGTGGTGCAATTGTTTTGAGTATATGTGTATGGCATTGTTGCATGTTGTAGGGTCATGACATGCTTATCTTGCTATGTCATGATATATATACCTTATGCTTTTGTACATGTTTGTTTTTCATGCATACTAATGCCATTGCTGTTTTGTACTAGAACAAGAAATAGTAACAAATGCTGTGTATTGCATGTTGTATAATGCACTGGAGTAAAGCAGGAACACTCTGTCATGAGCATAGTATCCCACATATGCCCTTCTCTTGATATCATCCATACATATTGATAATAGAACACTGGAAATGTTGCATGATCCTGACCATACTCCTGCTACCCTCAGTTATTTATATTATACAAAGTATTTAGATGCATTATGGGCGATATCTGAGAAATATATTTAAATGACATCTGTATTGTATTGCGATATACTTTCGTCAAACATATCACAGTTAGTGTCATTGTTTTGTCATGTTAACAACATAACATATATCTTTAACACTATTCAGGTGACTATTGCATAGTGTTTTATGACAGAGATGTATTGCACGTGAATGGATGATTTGACAATGTGTTTTACATTGTAATGTACTGAAATGCCTTTCATCACATATGTTGTTACAGTTACATATATTCATACATTACTACAATGTGACATAATGAACCATTTCCACCTATAGATCATGTCAGTTTGTTTATGTTACATAGTGCTAAATGTAGGTGAACATGGAGTGGGTATATATTTGTTTTTGTTTTAACCCTGACAGAGTGTGGGACCAGCAGTGACTCACCAAATGGACATCAGAGTTGATGACATGCCAGACCCCTGCCAGGCAACTCAGGGTCAGAGAACCAGGAAAATGGCAGGATGGATGATGACAATAAGTACTGATCCTGACCTGTATGTGCCATCATTCCTTCTGCTTACCAACAGACATGTCAACCACTGTGCAAGGGAGATGATTTATGGGACCAGATATGGGAAGTGTTGATGGATATCTTTCTGATACAGATGATCGATCTGATGGGGAACTTCTTTCAGGACATGGTGCAGGCCATGAGTGACTCCTTCTGGGAGATTGCACATGACATCATTTGTGATGAACATCCCCGTGAGGGTGGGCTCTCAGATCCATAATTATAGTCTGTGTGATCCAATTATATAATCCTGCCACTATGCTGTATGCACTTTCACAAAATGTAATGTATAGGCACACTTGTGCAGACATGTCATGCATATCTGATATGTATCTGACCATACACAGTAGATATCGTGCCATAGGTGGCATTAGATTACACATGATGCATGACACTTATTAATGCAGTACACATGCATTAAGTGATTACATTTGCATGATGTGCTGTACTTAATGCGTACATTTTTCCATAAGGACAGGGGTGCCACACAATAATTGTGTGTCTATGTGTGTGCTTCTATGCATGCAGTGTAGCATAGTATTGTGTCTAATACACTGTGGCCCTGCGTGTGAAAAGTTTGACTGTTGCACTTATCATGATTCAAGTGAGACTCAATTGCTCTACTTATATTGTCCTACTGCATATATGAGTAGGATAATGGCAACTCAACCAATGTATTAGTCAAATATCTCACACATAACACAGTGAAATGGGTCCATTTCTATTATTTACATGTTATACATGCATATGCATTGCACCCATTTCTCTCTTGATTGTTGCTGTCTTATGTCTTTTTAATGACATGAGTGCTCCTTGCCCATGTGATGAGTGTAACATTGTATTGTCATGCTGTCATACTGGCACAATAGCATTCTGTAAGACATGTAGTGTATTGTGCCATGTTGTATCTCATTTGTGAGAAAGCTGCTCATGAGCATTTATCCTTCACATAATGCATAGACAGACATTTTCCTATTAACAGTTGCTGCTATATTTAACATAATTTCTGCATGTATTCTTTCTTACTCTAAGTTATATTACAGCATAGAAGAAACAGACATGATACAATTCACTTAATACCATTTAATGAATTCTTTTGTCTTTATAAATAACAGACTTCTTCAGAAAAAAACTTGTCAAATGCGAAACCTTTTTATGCAGTAATAAAAGCACATGATCTAACTAGAAATGTCAAACTTTTAAAGAGCTACATACAACATTTAAACTGACATCTCTTTTTTAAAATAAAACATACTCTGTATCGTAACATGCTGACCCTTATATTTCAGAAATGCTATAAAGCCAAAACAAAGTAAATAATTAAAATATACCTAAAAAGGTTTTATAAAATGCCAAAAATTGTGAATTAATAATCACTTGAAGCTTACTATTAAACATTTGTCATCACCCTTTCTCACAAGTGACATTAATTTTAACAGACATGTAATGGACGAAACTTCATTCAACCCTGGTCAACTAGCAGTATTCAAGCACAGTTGCCAGGTTAATTCTTTCTTTTCCAAAAGTAAGGATAATGCCCCTCCTCTTGGTGTCAGGACTACTCTCTCCTATACTACAAATCTGAACTCATGTTGTGGTGTTCATTGATATGTTTAAACAGTGCATTTGTAACTTTTTCTTCCTGCTCTTATAGTGATGCTCATATATTCTCTCTTTTAGTTTGAATTCAGTCTTGCCTATGTAGAAATCTGAACATTTCTGGCATAATGCTACATAGACTACTCCTGCAGTATTATAGTTATACCTACCCTTTACCTTAAATGATTAACTCTTAATAATAAAAGTTTCACCCATATGTATAAAATTAAAATAGTGACAGGAGCTGCATTTACTCATCTTGGTGGCTCTGGCAGTGAGAATTACAACTGTGGTCCCAAAAACATTTCTTTAGGTTAAAGCCCTTTTTATAAAGTACCATGGGTTTCTCAGGATTCAAAAGACATTACCAGCCAACTGGACAACCAAACCCTAAGCCCACCATCACTAAAACTATGCATAGGCAACTCCCAACATTCAGGCCACCTTGCATCTCCACTTTACCACCCAAATGACTGTAATAACCAAATGAAATACCCTTAATGTTAGTGCAATAACAATCCTGACATCACACCAACTGTCCATTATAAACATAAAATGTTTTAATTGGCCATCATGGCATTTAAGCAACTAACCCATAACAGCAGCCTTATATAATAATTATCCAAGAGCCATCCAGCCATCCCTCCAACTATCCTATACCAGTGCAGCACCTAAAGTCATCCTCACCTTCGCTGACCACCAAAACTTTTCTGGAATGACAACCTATAGCCATAACAAATGCCACAGAAACTATAACCCCTTAAACTCAAATCCACAAGCCAATCATCACAGAAAACCCATCTTACAGTATTCAACGTCTGTCCCTCTACCCACACAATCTCAACCCGACCCATCAAAGCACTGAAAACCAAGCTAATTCATGATACCACAATACTATGCTCCTGATTAAGGTGCTGACTGCTAGAAACATCTAACACCTGCATAGCCTTAAACACTCCCAAATCAGTACCTCCTAAAGGCCCTCCTGACTAAACCCTAGTCCCAACACAAGAAATAGAACATGGCTAACTTCTGGAGAACTCCAAAAGCATACCTTGCTTAAACTCTCTATCACCCATGTGATCAATGCACCTTGCTCCCAAAATATACCAAAAGCACCCTTATGCCTGCAATGCTCCCCAAAACTCTACCTACAAAATTCCCTCAACCATAAATGAAATGGTACTTGTGGCACTACATCTAAACCCTAACCTTGTATATAACATTACCAGTACCTACCATGCCCTATGAACCATATCAGCTTTCTCTCACCAGATCAGATCATGGGCCCTCTACCAACACAGTAACCTAAATAGATAACTGTAAATGGACCCCAAAACTCCACCCAATTCTGACCAGCCATATTAAAATTACCTGAAACCTAGTTACCCGCCAATTCCAAAACTAACCCAACCTCAGATGTTAATTCCACGCCACCTAGGTTCTACCCTAAAATTCCCCTTAATGCTAACTAAACACCTGCTACATCATGACCCTAATTTACCTCAAGCATACCTGACACCACAGTAATCTCGAACCATACAAACTTAATTGCCTAAGTGAGCACCTGGAATCATGTCATTACTTACAACCTCACTGCTTTCAACACCAATGTCCAGAACCTCAAGCAGCAGCATCATCTGCCCAATCCACTTCCTTCAGGCCCACCAGCTGATACAAACTGTGTCCTTTGCCATCTCTGCCAGAAATTCTGCACCACCATCATCTGCAAAAGAAAACAAATTAAGCACCTTGCTGTTACTTAAATTGCAAAGCTTATAGGTATCAATCTCCCAATTATGGAGCTACCAGTCATATGCTCTACCCCATGGTAACAAATGATTTACCTCCAAGAACATTTGGTCTGTCAAACTGTGACACAAGTGTTTTCAAATCCCCCACATTCTACAAATACGGTTAAGCACAATACAAATTAAAGATAGGAATCAACCACTTACCCTGTGTGTATGCGGCAAACCGATCTTCCCATGAGTTGTTGTCAGGTGTGTTTTTTTTTTTTTGCATTCCTCAAATATGTCTTGCATGTTGGTTTTGTAACCAAATTATATACTTCATGTATGTAGATTCCAGGAAACATACATACAATGGACCTCATGTAATGTTATTATTATTTGTAAATTTAGGTGAGATATATATGTCATATGTCTTTGATGATATCCATCATGTGATATAAGCATATTGGCCTAATCTGTGTCTTTATATCTTGTGGCACATCAGCTATCTGTATCATGCAGTAACCCATCCTGTGATCATGATGTGATTCAAGGTGTGTCTCAGAATAGTAGTATGGTCACTAGCACACTGGACCTTGAGGTGTTTGGAGTTCATCCACGAGTCTGACAATGATATTGCTGCAGCTGTAGAATCAGATGTTGAGGCCAGCTTGTCTATCCATTTTGAGGATGCTGGCACAGTGGATAACAGTGTGAGGTTATTGACCAACAAACCCCAGTTGAGATCACTGCTAATGGCAGTTCCACACAACAACCAGAAACAGGGCACCGCAGTAGCTGCAGGTGAGCAGATGATGTGCATGGCCAGATGTTAGAGGGTGTCTACATTATGCTGCAGGCAAATGAATGTTCATAGCAATGGCATTGGTCAGACATCCTTGCATTTACCCATGCCACAGATTATGTGGCACACCAGCTGTGCCATGCATGAAGGACAAGAGTGAAGACACAGTGAGATTATGGCTGCACTGGCCAATCAGAATAAGAGTTTGCTAGCTGTGGCATGGTTGGTGGAAACTCTGGCCTCTACAGCACTGCAGCAGTGTCATACTACCAGGAGGATTCTGAGTTCCATGACTGTGCTGAGCAGATTTCAACCTGGTTGAGACAGGCCACCTGTCCTAAGAACCAACACTGGTCACTGAAAATCACTGTGTGTTGTCCAACCTATACAGAGCCCAACTGCTAGCCTATCTGCCATGGTTCCACCATCCACAAGGCCTTCAACTTGCATTCATGCTCCTTCATCTCAACATGGGGTTGTCATCCCATCCATCTCCTCTTTGGAGCAATCAGGGCACCATTGGTCTATACATGGTCAGGGCAGAGTGGATCATGGTGTGAGATGTCAGTTAGGTAGCCCTAGACTATATTAAAGTGTTCCCAACAGTATATGACATATAGTCAGCTCATATTATTGAATTACCACTTTACTGTGATATGTATCTTCTGATATTAACATTTCTGCATTATGTCCTTTGTGGTTTCTCTTTTTTCATGTTATTATATTATGGAGACAGGAATGTGTAGCACTGATGTGCGTACCTTACTGTTTTCCATACAGTGATACACCAATCTGAGTGTGTATGCATACCTATGCCAGTTGTGCCCTGAGTTGATAATCCCTGTTGTGACACATTTTTATATGATCATGTTGTAATATGCTATGATTATGCTGTTATGTCTGATGTTCAGTGTGTATGTCTAGTGGGTACTTGCCATTAGATGGAATCTGTGTTTCTGTTTTGGAACAACACCTGAGCATCAAAGTTCAATCTGTGTACTCATGTATGTGTGGCTTGTCATGACTCAAATATGTTGGTCAGAGGCTGCCATGTCACCTGGGTTGCACTTATGGTCTCGCCCTGTGTTGCCTACAGCTGTGTCTCCTGTCCTCTGTGTCCTCCTCCTCCTTCTCCGATACCTGCTAGATGGCCTCTTCAGACATGTGGGGTTCTTGGGGTAATTCACCCACACATACAGCTGGAAGACTGCCATGTACTCTAGTCATCATATTGTGCAGCCTGGCGCACACTTGCCATGGCTCAAGTGGATAACCACAGGCACCTGTGGTGGAGACTGGAAACATGTGGTCAAGATGGATATTGTTATGAAGGCTACCCTTAGCTTCCATCCTAGATGTGTTTCTGTACTTACCCAGCAGCAGTCCCTCAGGCATTTCACCTTGCTGGAATGCAGCCCTTAGTCCATTTTCCCCTCCAAATGACATCATCATGGAATCTTCCAGGTTGTGTTGCAATAATTTTTGCTATGCTCCCATCTGCTGCACACACACATTGACAGTTGATGGATGGCCAGACCTTTATGTTTATGTACTGGACTGCTTCAGGATGTACTGGTGTCTTCATAGGTGGGTGTGTGCAATCTGGAACATTTGTGATACTGTAAAACTAGTGCATTACAGTTCTGTGCTCCATGAGAGTTGACAGAAAGTGCATTTAGTCATCCACCATGCTGCATATTGCTTCCAGGACTTTTGCAGAATATGACTGGCAGCTGTCTGTGATACTCCCACAGCATCCACATATGTCTCTGGTATGTCCCTGATGCAAGTACACCCTAGCTGAGACACACTGTGGTTTCAAGGGGGATGAGATTTCCTTGCAGGTTGTGCACACACATGTGTGGGGTACACATGCTGCAGATGGCCTGCAGCATTTGTCTGTCTAGCCAGTATCTGTCGATTATTTGCTGGTCTGACAATTGTCTTAGTTGAAGCCTTGTTCTGACTCTAGCTGGCTGCCTTCTAGGGCACACAGCCACAGCATCATTAATGGCTTCTATCACTGCAGCCTGTTCCAGTTCATTAACAGCAGGTTGCATTTTTATATATTTTTTTGATGTTCTGCTATGAATTTCACTGTAATCCATAGTATACACTTGAATTCATTAGGGTCCATAAAGCACAGACAGAGAATTTCAGAAATGGAGATGGTGTAGCTGTTTGTTTAATTTAAGTTGCATTGTGCACAAATTATGCATTTTGGAATCAGACCAGCATGTATGGAATCCCTAATTATCCTACATTGACTTCTTAAGGACTTGGGCTGCCTTCAGCATGTCTTCTGAAATCGCATGCACAGCAGGTATGCTGGAGTCCTCCTTTGACATGATACACTGTCTGCAAATAGCTTCCACAAATGATATGGAATCTGGCTCTCTGTGTATTACAGTCTGCATAATGATTAAATATGTAAGTTATGTGTGTAATAGGATGGGTAAAGCTCTCAGTTTTAAGTAAGTACTTTCGGTAATTACAATTGTAACACAGAAATGTACAGTTGTGTACACATCATAAATGTAGATGTTCGAGTGTATTCACTGTTGCAGTCATCACATTTGGATAATCCCTGCCAGGGTAGCCCTCAGCTGTCCTGAATACCAGAGGCTTAGTATTTCTGCATCGGTTGCTGTCATTTCAGGACTGATGTCCATTCATCAGTAGTATAAGTAAGGCAGCCAATGCCATTACATCAGTTTTTCTTGCCCTAACTGTCAGGAGCCCCCAAGTGAGAGCCAGGTTATGATGGAAGAACCCCACCAGTAGAAAGTAAATACCAAAATGTCCCTTGTAAGGAGAGAGAGAGAGAGAGAGAGAGAGAGAGAGAGAGAAAAGGGGGGATGGAGGGAGGGAAACCAGGACTGCAACAGTGAATACACATGAACATCTACATTTATGGTAAGTGTACACAACTGTACAGTGATGGGGGAGGCTTTCTGTGTTGCTTGTAACAGAAATGGATGCAGTGTGCTATCCATTTAGAGATTGTTTGTTTGGAAATAGCTTTGCCCTCTGCCCCTGCACCAAAGCTAACCAGCAAATGATCAGACTTTATGAATGATTTAGTCCTGTCTAGATAGAATCAGAGCTGTCTGTGCACATCTAGCGAGTGCAGGGTCCTTTCCCCTTGTTTTGTGGGTTAGGGAAAAAGGTGGGCAAATGAATGGATTGGTTAAGAGCCACACTGGACACCACTTTGGGCTTGAAGGATGGGTTAGTCCTGACGGAAACCCTATCAGCATGGAAGGTGATGAAGGGCTCCACAGCCATGAGTGCTTGTAGCTTGGAGACCCTTCTGGCTGAAGTGATGGTCAGAAGAAAATCTGTCTTCCAGGAGAGAAATTTTAACTCTGCTGAAGATGCTGGTTCGAAGGGAAGCAGGGTGAGCTTTTTAAACACAAAGTTAAGGTCCCAAGCTGGGGTAAGTGCTCTTCTGGGTGGCCTCAAGTTGTTAGCCCCTCTGAGAAATTGTTTGATCAGAGGGTGTGAGAAAAGGGGCTGCTCAGTGGGGAAATGAGCAGAGATAGCAGAGGCATGAATTTTAATAGAGGAAAAAGAGAGACCACTCTGTAGCAGGTCAGCTAGGTAATCCAGGATGAGAGGGAGGGAGAGCTGTGCTGTACTGGCTCCCTTAGCCTGAATCCAGGTGCAGAACCTTTTCCATTTGTCAGCATAAAAATTTCTAGTTCTAGGGCATCTGGTCTCATGTATAACATCTAGTACTTGTTTACTGAGGTTGGCAGATTGATCAGTGGTTAGGGAATAAGCCAAGCTGCCAAATTGAGGGTTTGCAATTAGGGATGCATGAATTCTCCTTCCCTCTGGGTCAGAAGGGTTGAGGTCTGAGTGAGATGCCATGGTGGCAGTTGGGACAGGATACACAGCAGTGGGTACCAGTGCTGGTGAGGCCAGTCTGGACAATAAGAATTGTCCTTGGTTTTTCCTCCCTTATTTTGAGCAATACCCTGGTAATGAGAGGTAGTGGAGGAAAGGCATAGACCAATAGATTGACCCAGGGGAAGGACAGAGCATCCACTTCCCAAGCCATGTTGTAATGCTCCCTGGTGTAGAACTTGCTGAGCTGATGGTCGGTGTGGGAGGCAAAGAGGTCAACATTCGTGGTGCCCCATTTCTGAGTTATCAGGGTGAAGGTTCTTTTGTCTAGCTGCCACTCATGCGGGTCCAGAAGATTTCTGCTTAAGTGATCTTCCATAGAGTTTAGAGAACTTGGCAGGAATTGTGCTAACAGGTGTAGTTTCATGGCAGAGGCTGTGTGCCAAAGGGTCATGGCCAGTCTGCATGGAGGGTAAGAGTGTGTTCCTCCCTACTTATTGATATATCACATCACAGTGGTGTTGTCTGTTTGATCAGTAGAGCCCCTAGGGAGAGAAGGGGCCTGAAAGATGTCAATGTATGCTGGAAAGCTAACATCTCTTTTTGTTGATGTGCAGATGGATTTGCTGTGGGCTCCATTGGCCCTGCATGCACCTGCCATCCAGGTGTGCACCCCAGGCATAGTCTGATGTGTCTGTGGTGAGGGTCTGGGTGGTGGGGGGTGATGAGAAAAGTAGTCCATTGTTGTGGGAGCATGCTGCTGCCCACCAAAGAAAATATTTCCCGAGGCAAGGTATCATGGGTATAAGAGCTTACAGATCTTGAGAGTGTTGACATCAAAGACTTTTTAGGCACCACTGAAGTTTCCTCATATGCAGTCTGGCATATGAAATGAGCAGAATGCAAGATACCTTGAACCCCAGAGCTTGCAGGATTTTCCTTGCAGATAACTGAGATCTGGTGGCTAGTTGAGAGAAGTAAGCTGTCAGATAAGTTTGCTTTTCTGGTGTAAGGAATGCCATCTGGGATGCTGTGTCCAGGCTTGCTCCCAGGAATATAATAATTTGTGTGGGTACTAGTTTGGATTTCTTTTAATTGATAGTGTACCCTAGGGAGGTCAGTAGGGACTTTACAAAGGTCAGGTGCTTGAGCAACTTTTCCAGACTGTCTGCCTGAATTAGGCAGTCATCTAAATATGGGTAAATTTGGATATTCCTTTGTCTGCAAAAGGCAATGGCTGGAACCAGACATTTTGTGAAAACTCTGGGAGCAGTGCAGAGAAGTGCAGAGAACTGAAAGTGCAGAGATCCTGCCCTGAAACATAGGTATTTCCTGCATGATTCCCTGATAGGAATGTGGAGGTAGGCCTCTTTTAGGTCTAGGGTGGCTAGCCAGCATCCTTGGAGAACATGGGTAGCAGTTGCTGGAAGGTGAGCATTTTGAATTTTGGTATCACCACGGAGGTGTTTAGAATGGATAGATTGAGGATGGGTTGCCAGGTGCCCTCTTTTCTGGGTACCAGAAAAAGTCTGGAGTATAAACCTTGGCTTTTCTGTTCTGCAGGAACGTGCTCTGTTGCCCTCATAGAGAGCAGGGAAAGGACTTGCTTTTGCACCTCTGCCCATTGGTTTGGAGGTAGATCTTGGAACCCTTTTGAGGTTGGAAGAGTGTGGAAAAAAAATGTATCCCTGGGACACTATGTTGAGTACCCAGCAGTTGATGGTAATGGTGGCTCAGGTGATTGCATGAAAGTAGAGTTTTCCTCCTAGGGTAAGTGAAGGTGGACAGAAGGAGGGAGTGGTGGAGGAGGGTCATTGTGAGTTCTTACCATGAGGGGGTGGCTTAGAGCTCCCTGTTTTTGATGTGGAAGAATTCCACTGTTTTGATCTCTGCATTTCCTGTGGCTGCTGTCTGGGGGGGGGGTCTGCTTCCATTGGGTCTGGGCTGAACTGACCTGGTGGGAGCAGGAAAGGACCAGTGCTTGGAGGGGCAAAGTCTACTGAACCTGGGTGGCTGGACCTGTAAGAAATCCTTAACTGTCTGCATAGATTTAGCTTTTTATTCCATATTTTTTAAGACCTCCTCTGCCTTAGTGCCAAATAAGTTTGTCTTTGTGCAAGGGTGCATCCAACAATTTAGATTTAACATGGTCTGGCAGGGGCTGTCCCTTAAGCCATGCATGCCTTCTCAGGACAGAACCGGTTACTGCTGTCCTGGAAGAAGCTTCTAGGGCATCAAAACCACAGTGTAAGGTGTGCTTAGTTACTTGACTTGCAGAATGCATTAACTCTTGTAATTCTTTAGATTCTGCACAAGCAGGAAAGGAAGACAATTTTTGTTTGAGGAGTTCCATGGTATGTTGCTGAAATTTTAGCATATGGAACTGGCAATTTATTGCTCTGATTGCAAGAGTAGCAGAGGTGTATACTTTTTTACCCCATCTGTCTAATACTCAGGGATTCCCTATCTGAGGGGGTAGGATTCTTAGCAGAGGTTGCTTTAATACCTTTAGACCCTTGAGAAATTACCTCAGGGTCAGCAGTAGGATTTTTGAAAATAAATTTGTGTGAGTCAGGGACTCTGTAATACCTGTCAGGTTTTATGGGTGCAGGAGGTAGGGTGTCATGAGTCAAACTGGATTCCAGGAAAACATCATCCACAACATACAGGACTGGGGGAATGGCCAGGGGTCTGTGCTGTGGAAGATCTAAGAATTCCCTGAGTCTCTTTTTAGACTAAGGGTATTCCTGACATTCCCATTGGAAATGCTCTTTTAAGATATTAAGGGTTTCCCCAAAGGAAAAGTCCTCGGCTGGAGAGGCTGAGGGAATGGAATCCTCTGCATCAGATTCCTCATAAGCAGAAAAGGGTTGCATATCTTCATATTCAGATGCATCAGAGTCATCCGACTCTTGTTCAGACAAAACTGCTGAAGACAGATCTCTTTTTCTTTTGGAAGAGGTAGCTTGGCTTCCCCTGATAAGCATGATGAGGTCTTCCGCCATTTTAAGCATTTGAGACTGAGGCAAGGAAGCAGGTGCATGAGAGTGGGCCGGCGGTTTCTTGGGTGTGGTTCATACCCAGGGCCTTAGAAACTCGGTTGTTTTCGAAAGAACGGTAGATGTGAAAGAAGTCATCAGTTTATGTCGAGAATTGGTAGTGCAAAGTACTTCCTCGGAAGCCGGTGCCTGCTCAGCGGCTCATGACCTATCAAAGGGAGAGCCAACCGCAGGATCCTTAGTCAAAGAAGAGTTTTGTGGCATACCGGACATCGAAAGGGTCTCGGTAGCAGCCTGTGAATCCACAGAAGTGGGCATCAGGTGCTGCAAAAGCATCTCACTAAGGACCAGAGAACTGATGACTAGCTTAATGGAAGCGTCGTTGGTAGGTTTGGACCTGTGCGGTCTGTCTCTGTCTTTATCCTTATGGTTTTTTTGGAAGATCTGCTGTTGGATGGCTTACTGAAGCCATATCGGAATTCGAGGACTGTAAGCGAAAATCTCTAGCTACAATAAGGGCCCGACGACATATAGTTCTGACGTTGAACAAAGCACAAAAGTGACAGTGGGGGACGTCGTGGTCTGGGCCTAAGCAAGTGATGCAGTAAGAATGAAAGTCTCATTGTGGTATTTGCTTTCCACAGGTGAGACAATTGTTAACTTTTTCTAACATCGGTTACTGCAAGAAAAAAGGATCCCCAATTGGGTATTTAGCTTTAGAAGACTTCAGCCTCAATTTAGAAGACGAAACTCAGGAAGAGGCCGACCAGCACTCATGTGAATTGCTTCTGCTTTGGGCTCCGCTGCAAGAAAGCCTGATGTAATGGCATCAATTGCCTTATTTATACTACTGATGACCTGAAATCAGTCCTGGAGTGACATAAACCGATGCAGAAATACTAAGCCTCTGGTATTTAGGCTGGCCAAGGGCTACCCTGGCAGGGATAACCCAAATGTGATGAATGCAAAAGTGAAACACGAAGAACATTGTGCCTTTCTTCACTGATGTTAAAGATGTAGGCATATAAAAATTGTTATGCTGTAAAATACATTTCAGCAACTGACTGTTCTGAAAGTAAAAGAAAGTAAAAGAGCAAGTAGCCCCAACAATAGATTTAACTGCTTCATTCATTAGGATGGGACAATTATGTTTAAAAATGTCATATATAACTAATATATTTTTAGAATATGTCAAAATGATGCATAATACACCAAAAGAAGTACTGCTTGACCAGATCCTGAGCCCATATGAAAAAATGGAGTGACAATCAATTCACTGAAGCTCAAGGCTTCAGCAATAATTGAATCCACTGTCAGTAGGAAGTTGTCCTTAACTTTTCTAAAAACTGCATCCAGATCTAAAATATCACTCATAGGTCCAGATGCTTGCAAAAACTCTGAGCATGTTCCTGAAAATATAAGACAGGTGCATGCTACATCTGTCTAATAATGTGCCCTTTTTACAAGCTTTACTATATAGAGTTGTCTTGATAGCACTCCCCATTGTCCTTTTTAAGTGTGACATCTACAGAATTTAACAAACCATATCCTGTCAGTTTTTAGGTATGTTTAGGTGTTGCAAGCATCTAGACTCATGAGTGATACTTTAGATCTGGATTCAATTTTTTAGTAAAGTTAAGGATGACGTCCTACAGATAGGCTACAATATTACTATTGTTGATTCCATTATTACTGAAGCCTTGAGCCTCAACAAGCGGTTTACAAATAAAATTATAAGCTCAGGAACTGGTCAAGCAGTGACATCTTTTGATGACCAGGTTCCAGCTAAACCTTTACGTATCATTTTGAGATATTCTAAAGATATTAGTTATATATGTGACATTTTTAAACATAATTGGCCCATTCTAATGACTGATGAAACAATTAAATCTATTGTTGGGTCTACTCCCACTTTTACTTTCAGGAGCGGTCAGTCGCAGAAACATAGTTTACAGCATAAGAATGTTTGTATGTCTACATCTTTGACATCAGTGATGAAAGGCACATTTCTATGTTACAACTGTAGTTATAGCAAGTACTTATTTAAAACGGAAAGCTTAACCCATCCCATTACGCACATAACTTACATGTATAAAGGTTATGCAGATTGTAAGACTCAGGATGTTATTTAATATGCTCAGTGTCATTCTTGGACTTGTTTTTATGTAGGTAAAACAAATAGAGCTTGTAAAGATTGAATAACTGAGCACATATATGACATCATGTAGTCTAAGGCTGCTAATGCTTTGTTTAAACATATATCAGAAACAAATGCTTAACCAGGGCTGGTGTTAGCTATTTGGGGATCCCCAGCAAATGTCAAGTTGGGGTCTTCCCTGGACACTTCCGGTCTAAGTATAACCCTGTCACCGCATTTAGTTCATGCTGCAAACTTTTAGGAGTAGTAAGCACAGACTGACCTGTAGCTACAATGCTCTTACATTACAACAGATCTGTGTACCACACTATTTTGGCCCATCTCACAAAGGGCCATTTACAGTTACTAGCATTCATTTTCAAAAATGATACTTTGCAATAACTCTATGTAAAGGCCTAGAATTAGGTGAAATGGTATCCTAGGCATTGTGTTTCAGTCCTCCCCCATACATACACAAATTCTCCAGTCCTCCCTACTGTTTCTCCCAAGTCTTGGGTTCCCCACACCATGCACATTATTTTTCTCACAGTTTGTCTTACTCTTCAACTGTTTCAATAAGCCATAGCTTTCTGTGTGCTCTAAACAGAATATTCAAGTTATTTTTTTTTCTGTTTACACAACCTTTTCATCAGTGATGGCTTGAACAGAAATTATGATTAAGGAAAGACACTGTGTTGCTGCTCAATTTGACATTTCCTTGAGTCCTTCAACACACAAACCTTTCCTGACCAAGTCAACACATTAATACCCTTTTAAGAAATAACTCGAATAAGCCATGGCCAAGGAAGCCATAGGTTATAGATGCTATGTGATGCATTTTAAAGCATTTTCCCAGCCAATTGTGGCCTAAACAAAAATCGAGTAAGAAAAGAATTTCAGTCTTTTTTTTTCTTTCAAGGAAGACATAAGTTGTACCCAAGGCTTAATGTTCAAAGCAGATAATATAGTAGCTCACAATAAACTAAAAAGCCAGTTGTTGTGGGGATGCACAGGTCTTATCTGAGAATGCTGCCTACATCCCTAACTCCCCCCAAAAAACGACAGTCACTGCCTATGCATCCCTCTGGTGTTACCTTAGGATGAAAGCAAAGTGACTGCAGGCATACATATACATAGCATGCCTGCTCACTCCTCAATCCTAACAATCAAAGGCAGTCACCTGTATACATGCCTGATATGTGATTGTGAAGAAAGTGAAAAAAAATAATGATTACAGGAATGTATTCTACTTTGTTGCTCTCCCCCTATACAAACTATAGTAACCTACACCTCTTATATCTGTGAGAAAAGTAAAAGAAACAATGACAACACTGTCCTCAGCCCATGCACAGGCTACAATTACCTCCTGTGCACACCTTTAAGGTCTGACTGTGATGCAAATTAAAGAAGTAATAACCTGTGCTGCTGATCCCTATAGTGCTAACCTTGCTCATGTTCATTATCAGTTTTATCCTAACAGGGTCATATCACAGTTCTGTTCAGACTAATGAGCATAATCAGGAAATGAATACATTTTTTCCACATTTTCCTCAACCAGCAGCAACTTTTGTGGGTTTCCCACAGAATCAAGGATGATTAAGGGACCCCCCACCTGCAGTCATGGGTGTTGCAAGTACCTAAAGCTGGCTATGTTCTTAGTTTTAGTGGAGAGAATATCCGTCAATGGGGTTTAACTAAGCCACGGTCACTATATCAGTGGTAAAATATTTAATGGAATTATGAAGTCTGTTTTTTGATAAAGCACTGTTACTATAACCAGATATCTTTGAATTATAAAGATGTAAATAAGAGTTATTAACTTCCTAGTTTATTAAGTATGTAGATTGCTGTACTAGCTTTTGTTGGTTTGGCAGACATGTTACAATATCAAGATAAGATAACTTGCTGTGGTTCAACAGCAGGATTCGCTGGTACCTAAAGCTGGCTATGTGTTCAACATTAATTTAAGTTTTCTACATTACAAGTTATAAATATCCCAACATGGGGAAGAGACATTTCTAATTTAACTGAGAAGGTTAAACTTGAATGGATTTTTTGCTTATGAGTATTGTTAGAAAGAGGTTTAAATGAATCTGTGTCTTTAAAACCCATGTTAGCCTAAAAGTGCTTGTTAAATTTAAATTAGTCATGTGACATAAGATTATTAAAATACATTGGTTTGATGTGATTCATTGTCTGAAGAAGTGCCTTTAGTGTGAAAGAATTTACATTTTATTAAACATTTATGCTGTGACTGTTACATTCATGATTTACATACTTTATTTTCTTGAATAGGTTCTGGTTTGTGTATACTTTACATTTTTTGATTGCATTAGAGATGGGATTGATTGTCTACTGGATCAGTTTTTCACGATGTCATGGCAGGGATATTTAGCTCTGAGAAAAACTGTCAAAGGGGCATCTTTATCAACAAAATAAAGTACAGAACAGCATTAATTTTCTATCAGAGACTGTACATACATCCTTCCACATGCACGTGTGTGTGCAAGTACTAGAGCATACAGAGGCTTCACAACTGAGCCTACACAGTAAGCATTTCTGCCAAAAAATGCAGTGCAACAAAACTTAAAGAAAATGTACCATCAGCAAGTTAAATCCTACTTACTAACAATTTTATTACCTAACCGTCAAAGGAAATTATTGCAAATCTGCATATATATTGCCACATAGCGCCGAGTACTGAGAAGTTTTATGCACAGTGATGACAACATGAGAAAGATCTAGCTCTCTCATACTATATAATAAGAGCAGGGAACTACCTAATGATGTGGAAGGATTCTGAATATATCATAAGTCTTGAAAACTCACTTCCACATTTCTTGTATATTCATAATAAAATGATGTATTTTCTCTTTGAGGAGGAGAAAAATGTCCAGCAGGAAGGAGGAGGAGGAGAAGGAAAAAAATGATTTCCTACCCCTGTTGTAGACATCTAGTCATGCCAGAATATGAGAAGAACTGCAAATGTAATCCTGACTGCTATTTCCCTGGGTGTGGGGGGGGGGGTCACAAAACAAAAACAAAAAATGTTTTCTGCTTCAAATCTCTTTAATAGTAATGTATGCATTTGAGATCAGCAAAACCAAAGCTATACAGGAATATTGCATTTTTGGTGTTATTTGCATACCTCTCAAATGTCCCTGATTTTAACTCAGATTTTATCTCTGTCCCTCTGAACCCCTCCTAAAACTGGTGGCATTTGGAGAAAAGTAGTGAATTATTAACAATAATTAGAGTTATGCTTAAGAAAATGCATATTAATTTACATTCTTTTATTTATTTAGTTATTATTTATGTATTTATTTATTTGACATTTGTTGACTGCGTTAGCCCATCTGAGCTTGTGCCCTTTTTCAGTAGTGGCCTGGGGAGAAAAATTCCACAGTACAAAATTATACAAATATAAAAATCAAATTACAAAGTTTAGAAGTAAAAAAAGAAAAAAAATTGACAGTTCTGCATAATAATTCACAGCTCCACATTAAAAAGTATAAAATTCAAAAGAACAAGTTATACAGATGATAAAATCATAGTACAAAAACATATTCACTGTACAGAATAGGCTAGTGTAGAATAATAGAAGTTAGTATCAAAAGATATAAAGGAAAAGGTAGGCCAGATGTAGAAATGTAGTTCAAGAAGAAATGTCTGTAAGTGAGGGATTACAAGGTAGTGGTGAGTATGGTAGAGTATATGGTCCAGAAAAAGGTAGCTAAGATGCTGAAGAAGTGTTATAGGTGGTTTAGTGTTAGAGACATATAAGTTAGTTTTACAAATTGTAATGTGAGGGGAAGAGATAGGTAGAAAAGGGAGTAGGGAGAGTAGTATCAGATTATTAAAGACTGTAAATTAGAGGGGTATAGAGAGTCATAGATGAAAAATTAGTATAAAGGAAGTTAGTAATAGGTTACTGAAAAGAGTAAATTAGAGGGTATAAAGAACAGCAGAAGAGTACAGTAAGGTAAACAAGAAGTACGGATAGATAATATTATTGAGGAAACATAATTAATAGACAGGAAAGTGAGGGAGGGAAGAGAGTAAAGAAGGAGAGAGGGAGGGAGGAAATTTAGGTGGGATGGTTACATTGACAACTCCAGGTGCTGTATAGGTGATTTCTGAGAGTTATCTTGAATTTATGTGCATGAGTAACATTTCTGAGAGCCAAGGGAAGCTTATTCCAGGACAGAGCAGGAAGATAGCTGTATAGGTTTTGTCCAAGAGATTTTTTTAGGTTTATAGACCTGTAAGAGGCATTGGTCAGAACTTCTGGTGGGTTATAGAGGGAGACCGGAGAAAATAAGCTAGGGCAGGAGTAGGGCTTATTTAGAATAGTGTAGATTAACAGAAGTTGAGAATATAAGAGTTGGGTTTGGAAATTCTAGCCAACTGAGGGTTTGGAGAGAAAGACAATGGTGTGATTTTGGTTGCATGTTGGCTGCAAATCTGGCAACTTTGATGTATGTAGTTTCACATTTGGATAGAACAGAGGACTGTAAGTTAGAGAGAGTTTGAGAGCAGTACAAAAGATTAGGAAAAAGATAAGCATGGGCAAGACAGAATCTAGAGTTAGGGGTGAGGTACTTTTGGTTTCTATAAAGTAGGCTAAGCTTTTGGTAGTTTTTCTTTATACAGGTATGAACATGAAGATAAAACTTAAGTTCATCATCAATGATTACACCAAGGAGCATAGCACCGGGTTCAGTTGACATTGAGATGTTGTTAAGGGAAGAACTAGTGAAAATGGATTTATGATGGTGGAGAGATTTAGATAAGAATAGTAGGAGCTGTAGGGTTAAGTATGAGCTGGTTGTTAGTAAGCCACGTTTCAGTGAGGTTAAAAGAGGTTTAGATGTTGGTGAGCAAATCAGAGGGGTTATCAGCAATGGTAACGATAGTGGAATCATCTGCATACTGGATGAGGGATGACTGAGGACAGCATGTGTGAATCTGATTAGTAAAAATGTTACAGAGAAGGGAGCCTAGAATAGAGCCTTGAGGGACACCCATATTTATGGGAAGAAAGGGAGCTATAGCTGAACGCCATTTTACAGATTGCTGTCTATTAGTGAGGTAACTGGTAAACCAGGAAATAGTAGCAGCAGAGAAGTTCAGTTGAGGAAGCTTGGAAAGGAGGATAGAGTGGGAGACAGTATCAAAGTGTTTTTCAACTGTTTAACTCTTGAGGGCTACACACTCAAGTGTGATAGCCATTTTTCTGCTTTAAAAGTGTTATATTACTGTATCTGTTTCAATTTTTGAAAAAAAACAAACAAACAAACAAACAAAAAATCCTATCTCTCTACTCATTTCTTGCCTTTCGATAACCAGCAGAGTCCGGTTTTCAGATTTTGCGGAATTCAGGGCTGCTTTGTATTTTCAGTGTTGCCCAGACCTTACTAAGATAGAAGGAAGCTTCTCTGTTCATTAGTGAGAGTGGTGAGCTTTGAACAGCCTATCTGTTGCTGGAGGAGTGGTTTCAACTCAGAATCTGTAGTTTCATTGGCCATTTTGGGCTATTTCTATCCCTTTCATCTTTCTGTTTAAAAAAACAATTTTGTGCGGTTTTGCGCATCACACAGCACTGTTTAACTAGGGTTAAACTATTCTCGGTGCCAGAAAGTCTTCTCTCCAAAATTTCCCTTAGAACTAGCCAGTTTTCTAGTTTTAGCACTCAAAACTGTTACCTTGTGCTCAGCACTTGTTCAAAACTCATTGCAAGCACTAAATAATCTCCAAATTACTGCAGCACTCATCTTTCCTCACTTGTAAGAGGAAAACAGTTTTCAGTACTTAAATTAATAAGCAGCTATCCAGGCATGTCTAAGAGTCAGCTCCCAGTGTTTTCTCCTGTCCACCTGATGAATTTGGGCATCTTGGGGCAATGTAGCAATTGCATCATGTACACTGACAACCCTCTCCTCCTACCACCCAACACTACAACCTGTGAGAGATGCACTTATATAGCCAAACTGGAAGCCAAGCTCTCTCCAGCCAACACTGGACTAGAGAGAAAGTAAACACCTGCACCACATCACACTCAGCACATAGTCCATCAAAACCTACACCACCTATACATAGTAAACCCAGACATAGTAATATAAAACACACACCTACATTTGTGGAGGCTCTCAACAAAAATCTGCCCAAACAACAGAGACCTCCAAAGCTGAAACGCAAGCAACCACCAACCCCAACACTACCCAAATGACACATAGCCCACAAAATCAGTGTTCCACTCAACCTCAGCCCATAAGGCAAAACAACATACCCAACACACTAGTCATAGGCAACTCTATAGTCAGGCACACTGATGTCCCACTCACCAGACTAAACAAGGAGAAAGTTACTGTCAGCTGCCTGTCCGGTGCCAGGATTCACCACATAATGTATGCACTCAGGTCACTCCACAACAAGTACAAATATGACTCTGTCATTGTCCGTGTTGGTGTGAATGACCTGAGATGTACCTCCCTGGACTACATGAAAAGAGACGTGAAGGAGCTCTCAGACCATGTAGGCCAGGCAGGTATGACTCTAGCCCTGAGTAGCATCCTGCCATCACCCAGAATGATACTACAATACAAGGACAAAATGACTGACTTCAACAATTGGCTAAGATTCTGGTGTCATTCTAAGGGAATCCAGTATCTGTCTGCCTGGGATGATATGATTGGCAGACCGCAATGCTTTTCCAGAGATGGCCTGCACCTACTGCCCCTGGGGTTCCAGATACTGGCTAAGGCTCTTACTACCCCTATAGCACCTTTTTTAGGCAAGGTTCAAATGACAAACTCACCACCATAGCAGGTACAAGTCTAAATCTCAAAATGCACTCACTCAAGGCACTCCTTAAAATGGAGAACATCGACATCTGTGCAGTGACAGAGACCTGGTTCAAGGCTTCAGAGAGCATCCATGCATTACCAGGCTATAATTCATACCACACCTTTCGGCCACCTAACCTGGACCAAAACACTAAAGGAGGAGGCGTGTCCATATTCTTTAAGGATATCCACACCTCCAGGCTAGTTGCTCAACATAATGCATACGAAATAATCCAAGTGCAACTAACACTGGACAAGACTGCAATCCAGGTTGTAGCTTGTTACAGATCCCCCGCCATGCTCCAGTATGCCCACTCCACATTTCTTGATATACTGGATAATATTAAGGTATAGCCCAATACCCTAATAATGGGTGATTTTAACTACCCCACCATCAACTGGGAAAATTACTCATGTACTAACTCATTTGCTCAGTGTTTTCTGGAAATCATAAATTCTAATGCCCTGGATCAACTTGTCCATACCCCCACCAGGGGCAGCAATATCCTGGACCTGGTCATTAATAATATGGGCAATCGATGTTCCAAGCCAGGTGTCAACTCCTCGCCAGTCAGATCCGACAACAAGCTAATCACCCTAGACATCCATATCCCGTCCCACACCCCATTAAGCAAACCACCATAAAAAACTTCTCCAAAGCCAACTTCATGCTTCTTAAGACAGACGTGGCAAACTTCACGACACCCATACAGATGGAAAATAGAGATATGACTGCTGAATCCTTTACAGCTGTACTGTATAAGCACATACACAAGTGCATGGATCGTGTCATCCCAAACAGAACCAAGACGCTATCCTCCAAAAAAGGAAGCCAGTCTGGTGGTCCTCTGCCATAAATAACTATACAACAGAAGGAAGAAGCTGTTGCAAAAAAAGAGAAAAATCCCCTGTTTGCAGGAACTTCCTGGTCAGCCTCAGTAAGAAGCTGGGATCATTCATAAAATCCTCCAAAGCTAGTTATGAAAATAAAATCGCCACTGATTCTAAAGACAACCACAAAGCATTTTACAGCTATGTCAAAAATCATAATGGCAACACTCAGATGTGTTCTGAGCTACAGCACAATGGCATTAGAGATACAGAACCAACTGATATTGCCAACATCCTGGCAGATAGTTCAGTGCAAACTTTACCCCCCCCCTCACCCCCCAAAGAGCCTTTCTCTATACCGGAAGAATGCACAGCCCCTGTAATTACGGAAGCACAAGTAAAGACCACACTCTCCAAAGCCAAGAATACAGCATCCATGGGCCCAGACAACATCCCAGGCTGCATTCTGCATGAAACACAGAACAAACTGGCACCCCACCTAAGTACCATGCTCAATCATGGCCCCACTTCAGGCTTTGTGTCTACTGAATGGTGCACAGTGATGGTTATCCAACTCCACAAAAAGGGTGCCACCACGGTCCTCCATTAGCCTGATGAGCCTGGTCTGCAAGGCCATGGAATGTATCATCTTGGAGCTTATAAACAAAGACATAGGTAACTTCCAAACTCTGGACCCCACTCAGTTTGGGTTTGTAAGATCATGTCTCCTAAACCTGACCGACTTCTTTGAAGCAGTCACCAGAGCTGTGGATGAGGGTAAGGTGGTACGCACAGCCTGTTTTGACCTCACCAAGGCTTTCAATATCACCCCCACTCTGGAATTATAGATAAACACACTAAACTGGCCAACTGGCTCACTGACAGTACCCACAAAGTGAAAGTAGCCGACTGCAAATCTGACTTCTGTCCAGTAACAAGTGGAGTACCACAGGGCTCAGTCCTGGGTCCCCTCTTGTTTGGCATCTACTTCTCAGAAGTCCAGGTTAACACAGCAGGTCTTTGGCTAATGCTTTTTGCAGACAACTGCAAACCTAGGAGCCATAATTGATTCACCTAATGTTGTGGACATTCTACAAAGGAGCCTCACTGAGACTAATGTTTGGCGTCAAAGTCATGGCCTCAAGCTCAATGCCAAGAAGTGCATTGTCATCATCTATGGGAAAAACACTGTACCCATGAACTACTACATAGGCAGTAGCCTACTCAACTCTGAAAGTGTGACAAGAGACCTTGGGACACAGGTGGACAGTAGTCTCTCCTTTGATAATCACATCACCACAGTAGTCAGGAAATCCTTCTATGTGGCACACCTCATAACAAAGGGGTTCTCCTCTAGAAAAAAAGAGGTCATTGTTCCTTTCTACTCATCCCTCGTCAGACCCATAGAGTACAATGCCCCGTTTGGCATGTACCTCGCAAGACACCTACAACAACTGGAAAGGCCTCAGAAATACCTCACTAAGAGGATTACTGGCCTCAAACAGATGGCATATGCAGACCATCTCAAAAAATTCCAGCTCTACTCCATCGCATATTGCCTACTCAGATGGGACCTCTGCCTAACATATAAAGCCATGTCAAACCCAGATCTGTTGGACATGCTTTACTTAAAGAAATTCCAATCTCTCCGAGCCACACGCTCCAGGGACCCCGATCCTGTCATCACAATAAACAGAACATGCTGGAGGGATAGATTCCTGTCCCAGAGACATCCCATGCTCTGGAACAGACTACCCATTCATGTCAAGCAAAGCTCCTCATTAGCCCTCTTTAAGAAAAATCTTAACAGTTGGATGGGAAATAGGAAGTTGACCCCAGGGATCACTTCTGTGGCTCTGCTCGACAGGGGCACAGGAAAATAATTTTCTTGGGTGGCAAAAGCCAGGGAACCTTTTTTGGCTAAGCTTATATAGGCATGACGGCCAATAGCCTAGTACCTACCTATAAAACTAAAGGCATTGGAGAGGTCTAAGAAGAGGCAGGGTACTAGTTTATTATTGTCTCTGTCTAGGGAGATGGTGTTAGTTAAGGAAATAAGAGCAGGAAAGGTGCTGTGGTGGGGACAAAAGCCATGCTGGGTAGGGGTGATAAGGTTTTCAAACATAAGATAAGACAGGATTTGTTTGTGAACACAATGCTCAAGAATTTTGGAAAGTGGAAAAAGTATAGCAATTGGGTGATAGTTAAAGTGTTTTACAGATTTCCCACCTTTATGGATAGGTGTGTTGTGGAATTTCTTTCAGAGGGTTGGGACAGTGGATTCACAGATTGAGCGATTAATGAGGATGGAAACAGGGTAAGCTATGGAGTTAGCAGCAGCCTTGAGGAAGAGTGACAGCAAGTTATCAACTGAAGGGGTATATGGTTTAAATTTGAGAAGAAGTTTTTTAATATAGCTAGTGAGGATGGGACTAAGTGAGAAAGGGGAGTTATGTAGTAGGGATGTGGTAGGAGGTCAGGGAATGGAAGGGTTGGAAGTAGGCATAAGTTTGCTTATAGTATTTATAAAGTAGATGTTGACGATGGTGGCAGTTTCTTGGGGTGAGTTATTAGGGCAAGGGTTAGGTGTTGAGTGATAGCCAGGGTGGAGAATTTGACTGACTGTTTTCCAGAATGTTTCAGAATTTCTAGATGGTGAAGTTAGAGGTGTGTGGTAAAAGTTTTTTAGTAAAGATTAATGTGTTTTTTGGTGAGGTTATGGAATTCCTTGTATTTTTGAAAATGTACATGAGATTTGTTTTTTATCCAGAGTTTCCATGCTGAATCTCTATTTTGCATGAGGGACCAAGTTGACTTGGTGAGCCACTCTGAGCAGAGTTATTTGACTCTGACAGTTCTGGGAGGAGCTAGAGAGTTAAGTGTGTTTAAGAAAATGGAGTTAAATTGGCAAACAGCTTCATCAAGAGAAAGGTGAAGGAGGAAGGACCAGTCCATAGTATCAAGATTATTATTAAAAGACTCAGGGTTGAAATTGGCTTATTTACAGCATAATATAAATTTATGGGCTCTAGAGAGGTTGTGGGAAAATCTTTTAACTCAAATTGGAGAATGATCACTAATTGTGTCTGGCAGGGTTTGGGGTGGTGATAGATGTTTAGATGTGAGACAATAATCCAATCTAAGGTAGAGATGGATATAATGTGTTTATGAAGAAAAGTGGGACAAAAGATAAGATGAGTAAAACCATAAAGGTGCATACTTGTGAAAGGGGAGTCAGAGGTAAGGGCAAGCCAATTAATATTAGCATCACCTAGAATACTAGTTTCATTAGGTATAGTAAAAAAAACACAAAACTACTGGCAAATCTTGGGATAAAAGTTCCGTGGCACTAAGTCAAAATACAATTAGTAAAATAAAATAAACAGTTCACAGAGCTAACAGGGCAAATACATCTCTCATCACAGCTGCAACTGCATATATCAGTCCATAGAAATGAAGTCCAGTTCTGTTTCTATATAAAAAACTCAGGTTTATTCATCGATGGTAAGCTCTTTCACCTAGGAGCTTCTTCAGACAAAGTAATGGCACAGTTCTAAGAGATATGCATTTCTCACACAGAGGTGTTAAATTCTGTTAAGTTTCTGATTAGCCTGGGAACTGAAGTCAGGTGACAAAGAGTGATGTCACCCAAACTAACACAGCAGTAAAATGTGATATTAATTTAAGAACTGTCTCAGAGAGAGACTCTGCATTTTGTATTTTGTCTTGGACCTAACAAGAACATCCACTCATCATCATCATCATCATCATCATCTGCACTTGTCTGTCTGTAAATAAGATTCAGGGCATAGTATCTCTCTTAGATATAGATAGGAATATAGTAAAGATTAGTCTAGATGTTTTCTGTATTTATTTGAGACTGTCCTGCAATGTTGTTTTAAAATATTTCCTGTGATTTTGAACTCAGAAGTAACTGTGCTTGTTTTCTGAGTATTCTTTTATTCTTTTATTATTTATTATTAAATATATTTAAACCTATCTTTGTGGCTATTTGTGCGACATATTTAATCTCTGAGAGCACTTGCATATGTATTTGGTGACACTGTACAGGCCACGCCTAAATAGCCTTGCTCTTGGTCAAAACTAACATTTGGATAATAGTAACATTACACGGTAGGGTTGGATACCCTTTGTAAGGGCCTTATAGTAGCTGATAAAGAGTCGGTTGGTGGCAGTGATGACTACCTTATAGTCTGGGCTGAAGGGAGCATAACTAGTAAACCTGTGCTAACATTTCCCAGGTGAGTGTGTGTGTGGTTGTATATAAATCAAATCTCAAACTGAGTGTGTGTGTCAGCTACTTGGGCAGGGACACGAAGCACTGGTTGGACAGAAAGGGTGCTGGAGGGTTTGGCTTGAAAACTTGGCTGAAATCTTAATGCTATAGCTGTGCCAGTGGGGAGTCTTACTGGGAATCTGAAGAAAGAGGGAGAAACCAGCCCCGGACTGGCTGTGATCTCTGTGTGCTCTTAAGGGAAATTGCACTTTACATGTGTAAAATATTAATTTGTGATTAGAAGTAGCTCAAAGGAACCTGACAGTAAGTTATATGACTGTTAGATATCAAAAACCAGCCCCAACGGTAAATTAAAAAGTGTAGCAATGCAGACCCCAAAAAGTTTAACCAAAACAGCAGTGTCATAGATAAAATTAAAAGAATGCTGCTAGGATAAACAAGCTCAGGATCTATTACAAGGAGTTATACTACTTTAATAAACAGAGGACAAATCAACAGGAAGTGGGCAAGATGTAGTCACAGACTATCAGGGCAAGGGGAAAATGTGCATTTGGAAAAAAAATGCCATAAATACTCGGGTCTTAGCCGTGCTGTAAGAAAAAAAAAAGTTTGGCAAGCCAAGCAGGGTTGGCAAACAAGAGATGTAGCAAAAGCCAAGGGCAAAGCCACCTCTATCCTGCCAGCTGTAAACAGTTTGGCAAGTATACAGGAGTGGTTAAGAACTGCATGGGTCAGAATCATATTCTCTTGTGGACCCAAGCAGTAGATTCAAAGCCGTACCCAAACAGGAGGTCCAATATAAGTCAGAACTCCATACAACTGACAAACCCTAATCTACCCACACAACATAAACAAGTCGGAGCTATGTAAATATGAACAACACTCATGCAGCCATACACAAACTGATTTAATGGCATAGAATACACAGTTGAAAAGTTGAAGACTAGAATACAATCATAACAACTTATAGAAAATAAACAAAGCAGAGCAACAAGTGCAAGTCAGACATAGCTCTTACAGCAAATTATAAATACAGTGTCATATTCAGTAACCTCTGAAAATCACCACGTCGACTACATTTAGTGAGAGGAGCTGAGAAGAGAGAGCAAAATCCAATAGGAAAGTTTTAAATGCTGCAAGGCATTGTGGGAGGTGTGAAGCAATAGGGAGAAGAGTGTTTTATTTGGTCAACATCTGAATTTTCTAGTATTAAAACTTGAAAAGTTTCCCTGATTAGCCCTGATTATTTCTGAATTTGTCCTTAACTCTGTTGAGACTTGTCTTTGATTCATTGAGAGCTGTGGATTTATATTACTTGCTGTTTTACTAAAACTGTATCCTCATAATTGAACTCGCCTGTAGGCTGTTGTACGGTAGGGCTCATTTTCCTATTGTCCTCAGTTTTTGTGCCTTTTTTTTATCAAGTTCAGGATCATTGTGTTTTCCTCTGTCTTCACTCTCTAGTGCTCCTGTTCAGTTTGCTTGCCAGTGGTTGTAGCTTTGGTTCTCTTGGAAATTGGTCACACAGTGTTCTGAAACTCAAATATAATTATTTAGTGATTTCAATCTTTGGTGATATGCCTGAAAGCAACAAATTTTATGAGAAATGGGCCAAACATAATAGACAATAAATCTGGACATTCTTAATATATATGGACAGTTTAGAGAAATAGTAGGTCATAGTGAGTTACACACTCTTTCTGACAGCACTTGCACTTAGCACTTTTTTTCTGTAACCAGAGGTACATGGAGCAGATAAAGCTCCATGCACTATAATACACTACAAAGAATTATGATAGGGTCCCCAATTAACCCTTAATTATGAGTTCTCAACATGGATGCTAAGATTTACTCTCCAGATGAATTTTTTGGTATCCATGTCTTGAACACATAATAAGAAGGTTATGATTAGTGACCTGTTCATAATCCACTAATGATTATATGCCCTGCTTTTAGTATATGATAACAATTGATAATGTAGGAATTTGAACAGAAATAACTTCTCTACATTTCAAATAGGTTCATAGGTAGGTACTAGGCTATCTGCCTGAGGGCATTTATAAGCCTAGCTAGAATGTGTCAGCTTTCACCGCCCCATTGATTAATTAACTGAGCCTCTGTCGAAAAGAGCCAATGAAGTGATCCCAGGGGTGTATTTTCTGTTACCCATCCACTCATCAAGGTTTCTCTTGAAGAGTGTTAGTGAGGGGCTCTGCCTAATGTAGTTTGGAATTTTGTTCCAAAGCATGAGGAGGCTCTGTGACAGGAATCTATCCCTCCAGCATGTTCTATTTATTGTTGTGGTGAGGTTTAGCTCACTAGAGCGAGTAGCTCGCAGTGACTTGGATTTCTTTAGGTGGAGCATGTCCATCAGTTCTGAGTTGGACATTGCTTTGTAAGTCAGGCAGAGATCACCTCTGAGTAAGCGATATGCCACTGAGTACATCCAGAGTTTTTCCAGTCGGGCTGCATAGGACATATGTTTGAGGCCAGTAATCCTCTTGGTGAGGTACTTTTGTGATCTTTCCAGCTGTTGGAAGTGTCTTATGAGTTACATCCCAAATGGGGCATTGTACTCTATGATTGGTCTGGTGAGTGACGAGTAGAGGGGTACCATAACCTCTTTATTTCTAGATGCAAACCCTTTAGTAATTAAATGGGCTACATAGAAGGATTTCCTAACTACTTTGGCAATATGATTGTCAAAGTTGAGATTACTATCTACCTGGGTCTTCAGCTCTCTTATTACCTCTTCTGTATTAAGGGGCTGCCACCTATGTGGTAACTCATGGGTGTTTTGTTTTTTCCCAAATGGGATGACTATGCATTTTTTGGCATTTAGCTTGAGGCCATGAATTTGACACCAGGTGTCCGTCTCAGTAAGGCCCTTTTGGAGGATGTCTATGTCAGCCGGAGAGTCAATTATGGTTCCCATTTTGCAGTCATCAGCAAACTTGGTTAGCCATAGTCCTCCTGTATTTGCCTGTACTTCTGAGAAGTATATGCCGAACAGTAGGGGTCCCAGGTCCGAGCCTTGCGGGACATCACTTGTGACTGGTTTACAGTCGGACCTGGAGCCCACTATTCTTACCATGTGAGTTCTGTCTGTAAGCCAGTTAGCAGCCAATCTTGTGACGTAGGGGTTTATGTTCAGGCTGGTGAGTTTTTCTATAATTCCCAAGTGGGGAATGGTGTCAAAAGCCTTGGTGAGGTCATGGTAGGCTGTGTGAAACACCTTCCCCTCCTCTATGGCCTTGGTGACTGTCTCGAAGACATCAACCAGGTTACTAGGCATGATCTGCCCTTAACAAAGCCGAACTGGGTTGGGTCAAGTGTTTGGAGGTTCCCAATGTCTTTGTTAATGAGTTCCATGATGATGCGCTCCATAGTCTTGTAGACCAGGCTAGTCAGGCTTATGGGGCGATAGTTACCAGGGTCAGTTGTAGCCCCTCCCTTGTGGTGGGGAATAACCATTGCTGTGCACCATTCTATGGGCATGTATCCTATGGAGAGACTGAGATTGAACAGTGTGTTTAGGTGGGGTTAGTTTGTTCAGTAGTTCGTGCAAGATGCAGCCTGGTACACCATTTGGCCTCACTAACGCTGTGCTTTTGGCTTTTGTAAGGGCTATTTTCACCTGTATGTTTGTGATCTCTATGACACTGCACTTTTCTGGTATTCTTGTGGGCCCTTTTGGGGGTGGGGGGGTGACGTTTGCAATGAATCTATCTGCCAGGATGTTGGCAATATCAGTAGGTTCAGTATATGTTGAGCTATTTTGCACTAGCTCAGAGCATATGTGTGAGTTGCCACTTAGATTCTTAACATTGCTAAAGAAGGCTTTGTGGTTATCTTTTGAATCATTGGCTATTTTTCTTTCAAAGTTAGCCTTGGATGATTTTATGAGGGGCTTTAGTTTCTTACTGATACTGATCAGGGATGTCTTTCCTTCTTGGGATTTGCTTTTTTTCTGGACTAGTTTCCTCCTTCTATTATATAGCCTATGGCAGGGGTCCAACAGACTGGTTTCCTTCTCTTAGAGGAGTGAGTCTTAGTTTTGCTAGGGATGGCACGATCCATGCATTCTTGTAGGTGCTCATAGAGTGCATTTGTAAAGGTTCCTGCATTTTGGACACTGTTATCCTTTAGCGTGGGAGCTATGAAACTTGGCACCTCTATCTTAAGTAAGGTGAAGTTTGCTGTAGAAAAGTTTTTCACTGTGGTTTCCTTGGTAGGGGGTGGTGGTGTGGACATCCAGAGTGATTAGTTTATGGTCTGATCTAACCAGTGATGGGTTGACCTCCGGTGTGGAACACCTGTCGCCCATATTGGTGATGACCAGTTCCAATATGTTTTCACCTCTGGTAGGGGAGTTTACCAGCTGATCCAGGGCATTTGAGTTGACAAATTCCAGGAAGTGCTGGACCTGGGAGTTTGTACTTGAGAAGTTTTCCCACTCATAGGTAGGGTAATTATAATCGCCCAATATCAGGGTGTTTGGTAGGACCTTCATGTTTTCCAGTGTCTCCAGAAAGGTGGAGTGGTGGTCCTAGGTCATGGAGGGTGATCTGTAGCAGGCCACAATTGGCATTGTAGATTTGCCCGATGTTAGTTGCACATGGATTATCTCAGAGGTATCATGCTGTGCCACTAACCTGGAGGTGTAGGTATCCTTGATGAATATGGATACACCTCCTCCTTTTGTGTTTTGGTCCATGTTCTGTGACCAAAATGTGTGGTATGACTTGTAGCCCAGCCGTGCTGGGGTGCTCTGTGGAGCCTTGAACCAGGTTTCAGTTACTGCACAGATGTCGACGTTCTCCATACGGAGGAGTACTTCGAGCACGTGCATTTTGAGATTTAAACTCCTGGCATTGTGTTGCATAACCCTCATTTTTTTATTTGTGCTGTTTACGGAGGTGGGTTTGACCTTTGAGCCTTGCCTAAAAAAGGCATTATGAGGGCAACAAGAGCCTTGGCCAGTATTCGAAAGCCTAGGGGTGACAGGTGCAAGCCGTCTCTTGTGAAGCAACGCGGCTTGTTGAACATGTCATCCCAGGCTGACAGACACTGGATCACCTTTGAATGACACCAGAAGCTTAGCCAATTGATGACATTGATAATTTTTTTCTTTATACTACGGTATCATTCTTGGTGAGGGCAGGCTGCTACTCAGGGTCAGGGTCATACCCACCTGGGCTACATGATCAGAGAGCTCTTCCATGTCTCTTTTCATGTAGTCCAGGGAGGTACGTCTCAGGTCATTCACACCAACATGAACAATGACAGAGTCATATTTGTACTAGTTATGGAGTGACCCGAGTGCTTGTGTTATGTGGTGGATTCTGGCTCCAGACAGGCAGCTAACAGTAACCTTCTCCTTGTCCAGCCTATTGAGTGGGACATCAGTGTGCCTGACTATAGAGTCGCCTATTACTAGTGTATTAGGTATGTTATTTCACCTTAAGGGCTGTGATTGTGCGCCACACTGATTTTGTGTTTTATGTGTTGTTTGGTTTGTGACGGGAGGTGCAGTTTTTTTGGCTGTCTGCTTTGGGGGGGTTTATTTAGAGCTTCTGAGTATGATTTTGTGTATTTATGTGTATTTTTTGCCAGTGCTGATTTAGTATGTCTGTGTGAGGCTGGAGGTGTGTTGCAAGTGTTAACCTTCTCCTTGTGACTACCTGTTCCAGTCTTGGGGGTAGAGAGCTTAGCCTCCAATTTAGCTATATAATTGCATCTCTCATATATGTTAATGTTTTGCGGTAGGAGGAGAGAGTTGTCTGTGTACATAAGGCAGTTATAACATTGCCTCAGGACACCTAGGTTCACCAGCTGGACTGGAGAGTATACCTGAAATTGCCCTTTGGTCATGCCTGAATAGTAGGGTGAGCTGCTTAGTCGCTTGGTTGGTGAGGGGTGAATAATGAGCCTTGCCCTGCTGAGCAATCAAGTGTCTGGGTATATTAGTGCTTGCTATTAGGTCAGAGCAAGTGCTGGACTGTAGGATGCATTTTAAGTACTTAGGTTGAGAGTTAGACTACTTTCAATGGAAAAACTGAAGAGGAGACTTGGTGGAGCCGGGAATAATTTTGCCCTACCTAACCGGCGCTGCCTGGATGTGCAAAACCATGCAAACGCTGTTTTTACAGCAGGGAAATGAAAGAGATAGAAATTAGCCCAATACTAAATTCTGGGCTGGAACCACTCCTTCAGGGCCAGATGGCTGCTCAAAGCTCCGTCTCTGACAGGTGAACAGAGAAACCTCCTTCTATCCAAGTAAGGTATGGGCAACTCAGAAACTTGTAACACAGCCCTGAATTCAGCACTAGCCTGAAAGCAGGACTATACTAGCTTAGAAAGGTGGGAAACAAGGAAAACATTTTTTTTTGAAAAGATAAGTCAAAAACAGTAAAAAATCCACTTAAACAGCTTTAAATGACTACAAGCAATCAGAAAAGGCTTTTAAATAAAATTACCCAATTAACCAGTAAAAAACTCAAAATTGAGCCCTTTTCCTGTTGTCTTCAATCAGACAAGTTCTAACTGCACACTCCTGCCACTGGGGTGCAGGGGAACCTTCTCCAGAAAAGAAGGCCTGGATTAGTGCTCAAGTTATACAAACAAAGTTAGATTCAGCAGGCCTGAATCTAGTTAATGCGGCAGCAAACAAGGCACACCAATTTCAGTAAGAAACAGTTCAAATATGCAGGCACTATAAGCCTCTAACCAGAAATTCCCAGCTCAGAAGGGCAGAGTCCAGCCTCTCCTCCCACAAGAGTGCAGACCACAAACCTTATTAATATAAAATGACTGGCCTGAAGCCCAAGTACTTACACCAGAACTAATAAACTTTTCATGAGAGTATTTCCTTGCAAATAGAATTTCAAACATCATTATACAATAGAAATACACAAAATAGGATACAATTTCTTAAAGAAATAACGTTTTACACAAACAGATTTTTACTATATTCATGAAACAGGACTAAGTGCTACCAATAATCTGTAATATGATGTATCCTGTGATGCCCCTGCACTGGTCCAGTAATCAAGGAGCTTCAATCCTCACTACTAGCAACAGTGAGGGATGTACACATTGGGAGGATGAGAAGTACACAAACAGTAAACTACAATTTGCCCTAAGAACACACAAAGATAACAATCAATCTGGGGTGGGTTTCTCCCTCTTTCTACAGATCCCCAATAAGTCTCCCACTGGCACAGCTGTAGGGTTAAGATCTCAGCTGAGCAGTCAAGCCAAAACCTCCAGCCCCCTTTCTGTCCAGCCAGTGCTTCATGTCCCTGCTCAAGTAGCTGACACACACACTTTGAAATTTGATTTATATACAAACACATACACACTCCCGGGAAAGGTGGGCACAGGTTTACTAGCTATGCCCCCTTCTGCCCAGACTAAAAGGTAGTTATCACTGCCATCAACCAGCTCTTTATCAGCTACTATAAGGCCCTTCTCAAAGGGTGACCAATCCTACTGTGTGATGTTACTATTATCCAAATGGTAAGTAAGATCATGGCCAAGGTTATTGGAGTGGCCCATACATTGTCAACAAATGCATATATAAGTTCTCTAAGAGTTTAAATATCTAAACAAACCAGTCACAATTAAAATGTTTACATATATTTAATAATAAATAATAAAAGAACAAGACAATACTCAATAACTCAACATTGTGTCTACAGAGTTATCACAGGAAATATTTTAAAACAAAATTGCAGGACAGTCTCAAATAAATACAGAAAACATCTAAACTAATCTTTATTATATTCCAATCTATATCCATGAGAGATTACTGTACCCTGGCTACTTACTATTAGCAAGGCAATTGCAGATGATAGAATGGTTCCAGGTCCAAAAACAAATACAAATGCAAAGTCTGTCTCTGAGAGAGTTCTTAAATTACTATCAAACATGCCTGCTGGGTAAGCTGGGTGACATCACTCTTTGTCGCCTGCCTTCAGTTCCCAGGCTTACAGAAACCAACATTTCTGTGTCAAAAATAATCTCTCAGATGTGCAGTTACTAGGATATCACACAGAAATAAAAACACTTTACAATTGAAACCTAGTAATTATTTATTTTTTAATACAATAGGAACAACTTCTAGCTCTAGACATCCTGTCTCCTTACAGCATTATTTAACTTCCTATAGCACATAGTAAAACACTTACTTTTCAACTTCTTTTCTTGACATTTTGCAAGTTAACTCTGTATGTTCCAATGTCTACTACTAAAACATACATTTGCATAGGTATATAATTTATATACATTTCTGTTCTTTTCTAGTAGGGTACACTTTTGTTAAATTCTTGAAGCTCATTACATAACATATAGTTCAACACACACTTCTGCACTAGTAGTTTAATATACACATAACATATTGTTCTCTTCACATTAATATCCACAAATAACATATGATTATTTACAAAATTCCAGATAGCTGGGCTGGCAGTGTCACATATCCTATGAATAATGTTCAGGCTAAGTAATACTTTTCTTTATACTCAATCATTGGAATAATTCATAGAGTTACAAAATCAGACATAAAACTTTTATGTGTTTATACAAAAAGTTTTAGGATTATTTAAAGTAAAACATCTTGACGTAATCTTGCATGTATTATAAATGATTTAGCAAGGCTGTGCCTGCAAATGGGTTCATTGTGATCAGTGCAGTACTCTGTAAACAAATATAAATAAATATAAATAAATAAAAATAAAATCAATATCTATACTGATTGCTGGTACTTCTGTACTAGAATGAGTCATCAAATCAAATGGCAGTGGGGTTTCACCCATTAAAGCATTTGCATGTAACACTAATGTTACTGGGCTGGTACCTATGACTCTTCTGTCCCATAGTCTCAGAAGCCTATACTGGACATATTTCCCATCTAAAAAGTCAAACAGTAAATATTTGCCTTATTTCTGCTGTTCTGTGTTGCATACATTGTAATTTCCCCAACATAAGTGTTCCATATATAAAGATACTCTTAAGCCTTTTCTCATACTTTGCAATTAATATTGAGGGTTATGAAAACTGAAAATAAATCATATCTGACTCCTGAACTCTGTCTGCACTTGGCTTAAACTGTTATTGCTTACAGCTTCTGCATTGCATAACACAAAATCATCACATTGCACTGCCTTTCTTAAAAGACTCACACAGAAAAGGCTTTATTTTAGAATGTGCACGCCAATTCTTTTTAAAACTTGAAGAATTAGACCAGCAGCTGATGGTAGGGAAAAGTATGTCCACTGTAGCAATGTGATAATTTTTTTCCCAGCAGAACAATGACCGCTTTCTTTGTTCATTGCCTGGATGGCAGGAGAATCAATGTAGCACAATGAGGAGATACACTGGCAAAGATGGCTGCATTTTCACATAAACACATGAGAGGGTCTTTGTGAGTAAGAAGCTGTGGTTACAGGGCTAGAACTTTGTGTATTATAGAGCAGGTTTAGAAAGGATACAATCACTTGGAGTAGTGAACAGCATGGGACCACCACTGAGTCCACTTTTTACACAGCAACAAACATGACTGATAGTGACTCTGAGATAAACCAGCAAACTGACCAGCAGAATGCTAGACATTATACTGTTCTTTTCTTTTCTTGGGGCAACATGATGAACTGTGGATAGAATATATCCTAAACACTAGGATACAGTATGCACTCTGAAGAATGTGATAGGCCAGGTTTGCAAAGTACTTTATATTCTCTGCCAGAACATGCAAAAAGCTTATAATATACAAGAGGCTCACATGCGGTCTTACTTACTTAAATAGTTTTGTGTATCTCAAACAGAAATGGTGGAGAATATTTTGAAGGCATTGGACAGATTTTATCATAGTCACATTGTTTGAATAGTACATGTTTCTCCATTTTTGTTCATAGACAGATCAAAATTAGCATCAGCATCTGTGAATCTTATAACATGAGGCCTATACACAGGAGATCTAGATCAATGCATATGTGGGCCTAACCATTCAGATAGGCCTATCATTTGTAGTCACTCACCTAAGAAATGGCACTGTCATAACTACTCTGTCTCAGATCTCAGCCACAACTTTTGGATTAACATCTGCCCTCCCTAAGAAATATCAAACACAATAAAGAGTTCTCATCTGTTTGCTGGCAGACCAAGCTGTCTCTGTGTTAATCTGTTTTAATTGCAATGTTATTATTCAGACAGTAGCACATCTTTCTATTGCCTGTCTCTATTGCCTGCCTCTTCTGCCCTACTTTGTTGCAGGTAGTTTGCTACTCCATAACATGTGCTACTGAAATTATTACTGTGATCCTCAGCCTTAAACCTATTAATTATGGTGACCCTGTATATGCTGTCTAAACTGTTTACAATATACATTAATTGAGCTTGTTGTATGCATACATTATCAGTTGGTGTAAGCTACTTTGATGATGTCTTTACTAGTTGCACAGTGTATCTGGGCAGAGTCTTATGCCAGTCCTTTGCAGTCAGACTATTACCCCTTTAGCAAATCATAAATAAAATATAAGTAAGTAAGTATATCAATAAATTCTATTACTGTTGACATTATCTTCCACTTGAGATGACAATGAAAATATTGGTGATCAGATACTACCAATACAAAGCAGGTCAAGTCAAAAGACTTAGCATCTTCAAAATTATTCACCAAAGGTTTCAGACTTCCTACTATGAAAATTTGGTTTTGAATGCAAAAAGCTTCTCTTTGTCCCTAAGTAAAGTGAAGTATTCAAAGGATTACTGTAATGTAACTGTCTCTGCAGTAAAATTCCTGATGTAAAATTGATTTTTCTGTGAATTATACATTATATCCCTTTTTATAGTTTGGATATATGCCTTACCTATATTACATCATCACAATTAAACATAATTACTTGAGTACTGGCAGAAAATGAACAATGACTGTAATTCTAATGCACAATGAATGCCAAAATCACAGATATCATAGATTATGCTACAAAAATGAAAGACCAGTGATCATTACAAATGAATCTGAGTGCATTAGAAAATTACATTGGCTTTGATTTGTAATGCCAAGTTAGGTTCGTATGCAGACAAAATAACTTGTCCAGTAATATATTTCCTTTGATGTAAATGAGTTCATTGTTTAGTATTCAAGAAATTAATTTCATATATATATATATATATATATATATACATATATATATATATATATATATATATATATATATATATATATATACATATATATATATATATATATATATATACATATATATATATACATAGTGTGTGCAAGCATCTAAAGGCAGCCTGCAACTGTACATAGCAAGCTACCTTCATCTTCATCGCCTTAAAAATTTTCTGACAGATAATATAAGAGTAAATATGCATGACAGTCAAATTTCCACCTGCATAATTATTGACTAGAGAGAAAGATCTCATACATTTAGCAAATGTGAAGGATTCCTGCAAGTATACACCACCTTTTCTATACTTTTCCATACCTTATTTTGCTTTTGCCTCTTCTTAAAAGTACTCAGTTTTGTTTATTCTGTTGCATTTATTACTGCTTGGTATTAGCCTAATTAAATTGTAACTGTTATTCTAAGTCTTTTGGTTAACGTACTTCGGCTTCAGACCAGTTGTTTTACATTAAGAAGGTTTGTGGTCTGCACTATTGTGGCAGGACAGGTAGCTTACATCCTTCTAAGTTGGGAACTGCTGATTGAAGGCTGGTGTCTGTTATTCTAAAAGTGTGTTAGTTCTGGTTTAAGCACTTGGGCTCCAGGTCAGTTATTTTACATTAAGAAAGTTTGTGGTCTGCACTCTTGTGGGAAGAGAGGCTTGATTCTGCCCTTCTGAGCTGGGAATTTCTGACCAAAGGCTTACTGTGCTTTGTTATTTGAACTGTTTTTCTGATACTGGTGTGCCTTGTCTGCTGTAGCATAGACTAGACTCAGGCCTGCTGAATCTAGCTTTGTTTCTAAAACCTGAGCACTAAAAATCCAGGCCATCTTTTTTGTAGAAGGTTACCCTGCACCCTAGTGGCAGGAGTGTGCGGTTAGAACTTGTCTGATTGAAGACTGCTGGAACAGGGCTCAGTTTTGAGTTTTTTTACTGGTTAATTGGGTAATTTGTTTAAATAATTTTGCTAATTTTCTATTGTTATAAAAAAATTGCACTTTATTCATCGGCTTTTACTGTAATTGTGTTTCTTCCCACTTTATTACCTTATTTTGCTTGTGCTTCTTCTTAAAAGTATTCAATTGTATTATTCTGCTGCAGTTATTACTGCTTGGTAGTAGCCTGATTAAATTGTAACTGTTATTCTAAGCCTTTTGGTTTAAGCACTTGGGCTTCAAACTAGTTGTTTTACATTAAGAAGATTTGTGGACTGCATTGGTGTGGCAGGACAGGTAGCTCACATCCTTATAAGTTGGGAATTGCTGATTGAAGGCTCAGTGTCTGTTATTCTAAAAGCGCATTAGTTCTGGTTTAAGCACTTTGGATACAGGCCAGTTATTTTACATTAAGAAACTTTGTGGTCTGCACTCTTGTGGGAGGAGAGGCTAGATTCTGCCCTTCTGAGCTGGGAATTTCTGGTTAAAGGCTTATTGAGCTTGCTTATTTGAACTGTTTCTTTCTGAAATGTGTGCGCCTTGTTTGCTGTAGCCGAGACGTTAGTAGTTCATTGACCATTTTGGGTTAATTTCTATCTCTTTCATTTCCCTGCTATAAAAACCACATTTGTCTGTGTTCAGCTCAGCAAGTACCTGGCAGGTATCCTGCAGAGTTCTACAGCAGCAGAGAGACAAAAGAGAGAATCTGGAGTGATTAAGTATTATTTTCTGCATTTTCTTGCTGTATTTAACTAATTCCCCCTGAAATGCCAAATTTTTTAGCATTTCTGTGATTTAAAAAGCTTGTTTCTGCTACATATTGCACTTATTTGCTGCCTGTACTTGAACTACATAATTTTTGTGTTTAAATAATCCGTTTAACTGTTGTAGGCTACACATTAAATTGCAATAGCCAATTCTGTGCATTTAAAGTGTTTTTTTATTGTATCTGTTTTATTTTTTGGGGAAAAAAATATATATATATACTTGTTTCCTGCCTTTCTGAACTAGTATAGTCCAGTTTTCAGGATATTGCTGAATTCAGGGCTGTGTTACAAGTTTCTGTGTTGCCCATACCTTACTTGGATAGAAGGATGTTTCTCTATTCACCTGTGAGAGAGGGGAGCTTCGAGCAGCCTACCTGTCCCTGGAGGAATGGTTTCAGCCCAAAAGTTAGTAGTTTATTGACCATTTTGGGCTAATTTCTATCTCTTTCATTTCCCTGCTATAAAAAAACACATTTGTGCAGTTTTGCATGCCAGGTAGTGCCTGTTAGCTAGGGTTAAACTATTCCTGGCTCCATGAAGTCTACTCTTCAATTTTTCCCTTGGAACTTGACAAACTTTCAACTTAAGCACTCAAACCATTCATTTCACAGCTGAGCACTTGCTCAAAACTCATAGCAAGCACTAATTAACCCTAGCACTAGTCCCACCTATACTGTCCAGAAGGACAAGGCTCTTTATTCGTCCCTACCAGCCAATCAGTAAAACGGCTCACTTTCCCTATTCAGGCATGTCCAAAGGGCAGTTTCAAGTGTACTCTCCAGTCCAACTGGTGAATCTGGGCATTTTGAGGCAATGTTACAACTGCCTCATGTACACAGACAACCCTCTCCTCCTACCACCAAACATTAATATATGTGAGAGATGCAATTATACAGCCAAACTGGTGGTAAAGCTCTATCAACCCAAGACTGGAACTGACAGTCAATAGGAGAAGGAAAATACTTGCAACACACCACCAGTCTCACATAGACCTAATAAACCAACATCGGCAAATGACACACATAAATACACAAAAACATACTCGGAGGCTCTAAATAAAAATCTGGAAAAGCAACAGAGACCTCCAAAGCAGACACCCAAGCTACCTCCATACCCCATCACAGACCATGAAACACATACTTCACATAATCAATGTGCCACACAGTCACAGCCCTTAAGGCAAAATAACATACCCAACACACTAGTAATGAGCGACTCTATAGTCAGGCACACTGATATCCCACTAACTAGGCTGGAAAAGGAGAAAGTTACAGTTAGCTGCCTGTCAGGCTCCAGAATCTGCCACATAATACAAGCACTCAAGTCACTCCAGAACAACTACAAATATGACTCTGTCATTGTCCATGTTGGTGTGAATGACCTGAAACGTACCTCCCTGGACTACATGAGGAGACATGGAAGAGCTCTCTGATCACGTAGCCCAGGCCAGTATGACCCTGACCCTGAGTAGCATCCTGCCCTCACCAAGAATGATGCCACAGTATAAAGAAAAAAAATGATCAATTTCAACAATTGGCTAAGTTTCCGGTGTCATTCAAAGGGAATCCAGTATCTGTCTGCCTGAGATGACATGCTCGACAAGCCACGTTGCTTCACAAGAGATGGCTTGCACCTGTCACCCTTAGGCTTTTGAATACTGGCCAAGGCTTTTGCCACCCCCATAATGCCTTTTTTAAGCAAGGCTCAAAAGACAAACCCATCACCATAAATAGTACAAGTAACCAAAAACTTAGGGTAATGCTACTCAACACCAGAAGTCTAAAGCTCAAAATGTATACACTCAAGGCACTCCTCAGTATGGAGAACATCGATATCTGTGCAGTAACAGAAACCTGGTTTAAGGCTTCAGAGAGCACCCTAGCACTACCAGGCTATAACTCATACCATACTTTTTGGCCACATAACCCAGAATGAAACACAAAAGGCAGGGGTGTATCCATATTCATCAAGGATACCCACACCTCAGGTTAGTGGCGCAGCACAATGCCTCAGAGATCATCCATGTGCAACTAACAATGGGCAAAACTGCAATTCAGATTGCAGCATGCTACAGATCACCCACCATGACCCAGGACTCCCATTCCGTGTTTCTGGAGAGACTGGAAAATATGAAGGTCCTACCAAATGCCCTAATATTGGGAGATTTCAATTACCCAAACATTAACTGGTAGAACTGCTCAAGTACTAACTCCCTTGCCCAACACTTCCTAGAATTTATAAACTTGAATGCCCTGGATCAAATGGTTAACACCCCCAGCAGGGGTGACAACATATTTGACCTGGTCATCACCAACATGGGCGACCGGTGTTCTACACTGGAGGTCAACCCCTCGATGGTTAGATCAGACCATAGACTAATCACTCTGGATATCCACATTTCACCCCCACCCACATTCAAGGAAACTACCGTGAAAAACTTTTCAAAAGCAAACTTCATGTTACTTAAGACCAAGGTGGAAAGGTTCACAGCCACCATGCTAAAGGACAACACTGTCCAAGCTGCTGAATCCCTTACAAAGGCACTCTATGAGCACCTGCAAGAATACATGGATCATGCTATCCCAAGCAAAACCAAGACTCACTCCTGCAAGGAAAAGAAATCAGTCTGCTGGACCCCTGCCATAAACAAGCTATACTATAGAAGGAGGAAACTAGTACAGAAAAGAGTAAAATCCCAAGAAGGAAAGACATCCCTGATCAGTATCAGCAAGAAACTAAGATCCCTCATAAAATCATCCAAGGCTAGCTTCGAAAGAAAATTTGCCAAGGACTCCAAAGATAACCACAATGCGTTCTTTAACTATGTCAAGAACCTAAGTGGAAACTCTCAGATCTGCTCTGAGTTAGTGCAGAATGGCACAAAATACACTGAACGGACTGATATTGCCAACATTCTGGCAGACAGGTTTAGTGCAAACTTCACCCCCCTCTCACCCCCTAAAGGGCCCATAACCATACCAGAAGAATGTAGCGCCCTGGCATTCACTGACACACATGTTAAAATATCCCTATCCAAAGCCAAAAACATAGTTTCAATGTGACTGAATGGTGTCCCAGGCTGTGTCTTACATGAACTCCAAAATGAACTAACCCTTCACCTAAACGCACTGTTTAAACTCAGCCTCTCTACAGGCTATGTACCCATAAAGTGGCACACAGCAACAGTTATCCCGCTCCACAAAGGTGGTGCCACAACGGACCCCAGGAACTATTGCCCTATTAGCCTGACTAGCCTGGTCTGCAAGGCTATGGAGTGCATCATCATGGAACTCATTCACAGAGACATTGGGAACCTCCAAACATTGAACCCTACCCAGTTTGGCTTTGATAGGGGCAAATCATGCCTCCTAAACCTGGTGGACTTCTTTTAGACAGTTACCAAGGCTTTAGATGAAGGAAAGGAGATCCACACAGCCTACCTAGACCTCACAAAGGCTATGGACACCATTCCCCATTCTGGTATTATAGACAAGCTCACTAGCCTAAACATAAACCCCTATGTCATGAGATGGGTTGCCAATTGGCTCATGGATAGAACTTACACTGTTAGAGTTGCGGGCTCTAGGTCCAACTCTAAACTGGTTACAAGTGGTTTCCCCCAGGGCTCAGTCCTGGGACCCCTGCTATTCAGTATATACTTCTCAGAGGTACAGACAAGCACAGGAGGACTATGGCTGAATAAGTTCACAGATGACTGCAAACTGGGGGCCATAATTGACTCTCCAGCTGTTACAGACATCCTCCAGAAGGGTCTCACTGAGACGGATACCTGGTGTCAAAATCGTGGCCTCAAGCTAAATGATAAAAAGTGCATAGTCATCCCCTTTGGAAAAAACAAAGTACCCATGAACCACTGCATACGTGGCAGTCCCCTAAATACAGAAAATGTAATAAGGGATCTGGGGACCCAAGTAGATAGTAATCTCTCCTTTGATAATTATATTGCCAAGGTGGTTAGAAAATCCTTCTATGTGGCCCACCTAATCACAAAAGGGTTCGCATCTAGAACAAAAGAGGTTATTGTGCTTCTCTACCCAAAACTCATCAGACCCATCATAGAGTACAATGCCCCATTTGGGATGTACCTTACAAGACACCTACAACAGCTGGAAAGACCACAGAAGTACCTCACCAAAAGGATTACTGGCCTATGCAGCCCAACTGAAGAAACTCCAGCTGTACTTGGTTGCATACCGCTTACGCAGAAGGTGGTCTTTGCCTGACACACAAGGCGATATCCAACCCAGAATTGATGGACATGCTCCACCTAAAAAAAAAAACAAATCCCCGAGAGCCACATGGTTTAGGGATCTAAACCTCATCACAATGATAAATAGAATGTGCTGAAGGGATAGATTCCTGTCCCAGAGACACCCCATGCTTTGGAACAGGATTCCAATCTACATTAGGCAGATCCCCTCACTAACACTCTTCAAGAGAAACCTTGACGAATGGATGGGAAACAGAAAATTTACCCCGGGGATCACTGCAGTGGCTTTGCTGGACAGACACACAGGGAGCTAATGGCTCTGCTGGACAGAGGCACAGGGAATTAATCTAAGGGGGTGGCAGCCAACACATTCTGGCTAGGCTTACAGATGCCCTCGGGCAGATAGCCTAGTACTTACCTATGAAACTATGAACCAATGAACCTATGAATCATAACCATTTACAGTGATCTGTTTTTGTTAGTTTTTTTTTTCATTTGCTGTAGATTTGGATTGTAAGGATTATTCATGCCTATGTGGTCTAATTAATTAATTTTAAAAGACACTACTGAGTACTTCAGTATGCAAGCTGAGGAATGATACATATGTCATACTATGTGGCCTTGTTCTTCTTACTATAGTTAAATTAGTCACTCCAACATGAATTGGATTCTTAGCAACAACAGAGACAGACAGCCCTAGATATTCCCCACATATGTATTTTCTGATGGAATAGCTTATATATATATATATATATATATATATATATATATATATATATATATATATATCATTGGATACATGAAGAAAAGTGATACTTGCAAGCAGGGTGTTAGCATACAAGTTTCAGTTTTAGCTGTGATTTGAAAACTTTGCAGGCACTATAAAGCTGGTGGAATAGAGCCAGCAAGTTTGGAGACAGTAACATAACAGCAATGTTAAAGATATCTGATAACAAATAGGTATTGAGCTATATTGGAGACCATGATGACATATTAGCCAGTCTTTACCATATGATGGCAACCATCTACCTAATAAAGTGGAAAGGAAGAGAAATCAGAGTGGTGAAACATTGCCATAAAAGTGATAACATTAATTGCTTGTCTAATGACTAAAATACTCTAAAAATATTATAATCCTCATTTTCAGGCTTATATCAAGCACTTTAAAATTAAGAAAACTATAGTTGGGTAGCATAATAAGGGAAGAATCTCATATGATATATGATGCAATCTATTCTGCAAATATTGAAAATGGAAAGAACACCAGGTATGAAGACAATAATGTTGACAGTACAAAATCATCAGGGCAGAATGTCATAATTAAAATAATTCAAAGAGGTATGCAAGAAAAATAAAATATAAAAAATACAAAAGACAAACTTGCATAACCAAAATATCAGAATCAATTTAATCTCCTTTCAGAGGAGGAGATGCTGTCAACAAATAGATAGATAGATAGATAGATAGATAGATAGATAGATAGATAGATAGATAGATAGATAGATAGATACATAAGATAGATCTATATAGATATATTCATATATATACTGTACATAACTTACATATGTATATATATATACATATATATATATATATATATATATGGATAAATAGACAGATACAAAAAAATATAGATTAGATGTAGGTATAGATACAGATAGATGTATGTTCAGAGGTACTTACTAGGCAATTGATCTGTAAGGCTCTTATGAAGCCTAGCCTTAAATTCCCATGCTGATTTCAGCCTCTATATTTTGTGCACAAATAATCCAGAGGCAGGCAGAACAAGGAAATATTGGGACATTTACTTCTTACAACTATTCATGAGGGACATGGGTGTTAAATCAGGGAAGAAAGTGTCATTTCCTATTCATTTGTTCAAATTATGTTTGAAAAAAGCAAGAGAGATACTTTGCTTTACGTGGAGTGGAAGACAGTTCCACAGAAGATGTATTCACTTTGATACATACCTATACCTCCAACATGTTCTATTTATGTTTTAAAAGAGATTGAAATCCCTTGAGCAAGTGCTCACACTAACATTGAGCTTGCAAATGTGATATTGGTCTGGCAGGATATGGTCAGCTGAAGCTCCCTAACAGATGCAGATGTTGCCTCTTAGTAGCCTGTATGATACTGAGTAGAGAGACAAGACTTTGAGACGGCATGCCTTTATTATTTAGGCCTTTGATTTTTTTCAGTGAGAAAGCATTTTGCTTGCTGCATTTGTGGGCAAGTGTTGGACAGGTATATACCAGAGGAGGCATTGTGTTGGACAGGTACATGCCAGAGGAGGCATTATCTTCAATAATCAGCCTGATGAGAACCGAGTACAGTGGAATAATTACATCCCTGGACCTGGACACCATAGATTTAGATATAAGCAGTAATCTGCTAGTAATCTCCCCACTGCCTTCTCTTTTTCTCCTGTACCTACCTCCAACATAAAAAAAACTCTTAACTAAACTTAAACTCACCAAATTAGCAGCAGACAACCTCCCAAGTGAATACCTGCAAATCGCAGCTGATGCTCTGGCCTACCCAGTATCCATCTTGATTAACCGATCTCTGTCAGAAAGTTACGTTCCCACATTGTGGAAAGTCTCACATATAATTCCCCTCCACAAAGGCGGACACTCTGCAGAACTAACCAATTACCACCCCATAGCTATTCTCTCTCCACTCTCCAAAATACTAGAGAGCTGCATACACTCTCAGGTCTCACACTACCTCCTTACTAACAACCTCCTTTCCAGTACTCAGCATGGTTTCCGACCAAACCATAGCACCACCACTGCCTTACTTTCCTTTACAAACACTATCCTTCAGCATAAAAACAATGGCTATCTCTCCTGTGCTACTTTCCTAGACCTATCTAAAGCATTTGACATGGTCCCACACAAACAACTTATCTCTGTCCTCAATAACCTATCCTTCTCACAATCAGTCACCAACTGGTTTCAGAGTTACCTGTCTGACCGCCAACAATCCGTTGTATGGCAGAATGACATATCTCCCCAACTACCTGTCTCCATAAGGGTTCCCCAAGGATCCATCCTTGGACCCCTACTTTTCTCTGTTTACACCAATAATCTAGCCTCTGCCACCAAACATGGCACACTCATCCAATACGCAGATGACTCTACCATCATCTGCTCAGCCCAGTCCCTACCCAAACTGCAAAAAGTCACACAGGAAGCCTTTTCCTCTGTTGAAACATGGTTATCCGATGCCCAATTAATACTCAACCCAAACAAAACTAAACTACTCATCTTCCAACCCACCAAACATACTCAAAACAACTCTCACTTTAACATCACAGCAAAAGACAACACCACTATATACCCAACTGAACACACCAAATTGCTAGGAGTGGAAATAGACAATAAACTAAAATTTGACATTCACATATCCATGACCATAAAAAAAGTCCACAAAAAACTAGGAGCATTATACAGAAATAAACAATTTCTCACCAAAGCAGCAAAGATTTCAATAGCAAATTCCCACTTTATCTCCACCCTACTTTATGCCTTTCCAGTATATACCAACCTAAGGCAATGTGATCTAAACAAGCTAGAGACCTGCTACAACAAAATCGCAAAATTCGCCACAGGGACATCCTACCATAGTCACCACTGTCTCTCACTTGCTGAACTGGGCTGGCTTGAACTCCCTCACCTCCTTCAGTGGTATCAACTCTCACTCACCCACAAACTAGTAAACCATCCACTAAATGTCCCATCCCTCCAGAATCTACTCCAACCCTATCGCACCACCAGACCACTAAGATCCAGCAACAAAATCACTTGCAGATCACTAAAGCCAATAACTCTGCTGGTGAAGCACTATTCTCTTGCGCCATAGCCAAATTATGGAACTCACTCCCACCCACAATTACCTCCGTACCATCATGCACCAACTTCAAAACTTTATTAAAAGCGCACCTAAAAACATGCTGGCTATGCCCTTGCAACTCCCACTCTAATATCATCCACCCCATCCAACTACTACCTTTCTTTCACCTCCACTAACTACCTTGATGATAGCAAGCTCAGATGCTCATAAGCCTAGTACTTATTATACAGCAGGAACTTCTCATTGTTACATTTGTTAATGCCTGTTATGTACTTCACAGATAAAGATTCTAGTTGTCTACTGATGTACTATGTTCTTCATCTGTAAATATGTTGTAAGTAATTTCTGTGTTAAATTATTAATCACTATGTAATCCAATGTAACCACTGTCTGTTTATTTTACTGTGGAGCTTTTCTCCCTGGGCCTCCACTGAAAATGGACCCACGTCCAGTCGGACACTCCTGGTCAACAAATTTAAATAAATAAATAAATAAATAATAAATAAGCTGTGAGATGAAAAGACTTCCTTACAGTAGTGATCAAGGACAGTTCACTGTCAATATAGGCTCCCAGATCCATTACTTTGGGGTCACCTTTCAGGGGTTTATTGTCAATGTCATAGTTACAAGGGAAATTATGCTTACCAAAGGATGCAATTATACATTTCTTGGATTTTACTTTTAGCCTATGGATTTGACAGCAGGTATTGGATTAGGAAAGGCCGTCTTGAAGGATTTCAGTCTCCTCTGTGGAATTTCTGATGGCACCAAGTTTATAGTCCTCACAAACTTGGTTAGCCATAAACCTTTAACATTTGTTTTGACCTCTGAGGAGTGAATGCCAAAGAGAATTGGCCCAAGAACTGAACCCTGAGCTACACAGCTAATGGCATGAACCACCCAGCCTAATTTCCTGGTTTCTGTTTTTGATCCAGTTTGCTATCCAATAAGTTTACATTTAGCTGGGAGAGTTTAGCAATGATACCTGGGAGCAGAATGATGTTGAATGCATTTGCAAGGTCTAGGTTTACAGTGTGTACTGATTTTCCATCATCCATTGCTTTAGCAACCTTCACAAAGAAGTCAGCCAGCTTATGTAAGCAAGATCAGCACTTGATGAAGTCCTTATCTATTAATTCCATAATGATCCTGTCTACAGCCTTACAGATGAGGATGGTCAGGGTTATTGGTCTGTTATTTCCTGGGTCTGTTGACACCCCAGCTTTGTGCAAGGGAATGACTGTTGCTGTTCACTATTTATCTTCCATGAAGCATCTTAGGAAGTTGATATATAATAACCTATGTAGGGCATGTGATAAGCCATGTTTCAGGCTAACCATTAAGTAATTCAGTGCAATGCTGGACATTATTTCTGAGATTTCTAACTATTTTTTTTAAAAACGCATTGGGGTTATCCTTTGCCTGGGTAATTATTTTCCTCATATTTGGCTTCTGTTGATTTGATAAGAGTCCTGAGTTCCTTGTTAATATAATGCACTTCTATTTATAGAGATAACAGTGGATAGTTTTTGAGGGGATTAATACACTTATTTCCCTTCTATTTCTAGATCTAACTGTGGTAGAAAGTCTTTAGTGCATGCAGTGCCCTGGAATACCTGTGGGGCTTTCTATATTGGCAAAACAGAGCATTCCTAATGGGAACGTATGTATGAACACAATTATGCCATTAGAATTGATATTACTAAATATGCCCCTCAGTATGAATTGCTTTGGCTTTGGAAAATTTTCTTTTTTTTAGTTTTGTAGAAAATAGTCACTGGCCCTCTTTCTGTAAATGGGAAAACTATTTAGAGTGTAGGAAACTGTGTTTGCAAATTAAATTGCTTTCACATGATCCACTACATCTAAACAACAAGACTGAAGAAAATGTGAATAATTTTGTAAATACTGTCACTGATATTAGCATTGTTTTTCCCCGGGATTCAGGTAGCCAAAATTTCCATGCAGGAACAGTATAGGAGTTCCTGCATGGAAAATGGCCGCTGAGTGGTTCAAGATACTGCTGTTTTCATGTGCATGAGCAGCCCTACACTGTTCTAGTACAGAAAACCGGCAAATATGCAAATCACCTCATTTGCTGGTGAAAAACATCCAAATGACGTGATTTTGCGATCCACCAAGCTGCCAGGTCTCCGTGCTAGAACAGTGTCAGTGCAGAAATGTATTCAGAAAATAGCTGAATACATTTCTGCAACTGACAAAAATGGAAACGTGACAGCTCATGGAAAAGCATATATTATGTACATTAGACATGCCAATGGCCAGATATAAAGCCATTGGCATTGAAAAGTGATGCATTATTATGAAAATTAAACCTTTTTTTGGCCAATCTCGGATGTTTAAGCATAGGGCAAAGGTGCGCAAACAGGATCGTGCCAAAAAAAAAAAAAATTGAGAAAAGTACATTTAAAGTTAATTCTGCATTTTGCCATTATAGTCAATGGCATGCAGAATACAAACAATACCACGGAGCACTGGTTGTCAAGGGGAAAGGGTCTGTGTTAGTGCAGTAACTAACGACCTACACACTGGGGTATGCAAATGAGGGCAGTTATACTGAATCACATATTTCTTCAAAGTGTCAGCTTGTACCTAACTATGTAGGTGCAGCAATACAATAGTGCAAGTCTATGAGCTGAATGACTTTATAAGGGTGTGTGTCATGCATGCTGTAAGCTCATTGGAGCTCTGTGGCCTGTGTTTGCCCTTAGCTAAGCACAGCTAAGGAAAGGAGTGTGTCAGATGTGCCTGAGCAGTATGTACACAGCCTAAATGGGTGTACGTGCCACTCACCAGGACTTAAACAAAAAAAAAAAAAAAAAAAAAAAAGAGGGAATGGCAGCACTTTTTACATTTCAGCACTGGGTATGTGAGATGCATCTTGGGGCTTAACTAGGGAGGAACTGGGAAGGGGAAACAGTAATAGGAAGGCAATCAAGGAGAACCAACATAGCTGGCAGGTGGAATGTATCAGAATTAGCCAAATACACATGCAGCAGCCCAGCACACTACTATAAACTATGCAAACACCTTTCAGACTGTTTTTTTGGAGAAACAGCAATAGGAAGACAATCAAGGAGAACTAGCATAGCTGGCAGGTGGAATGTAGCAGAATCAGCCAATTACATATGTGAACACCCTACAGACTGTTTTTTCCCACAAACTCTACACCACCAGTGTACACAGATGGGGGATTTCTAACTGGCAAAATTAACTAAAAATGTTAGAGGCTGCTGCTGCTTTACTCCATCAATATGTGCTAGGAGACTGAGGGTGGTGAAGAGAAGAATGCTGACAACCAACCCACAGTGAGGAGGAGGATAAGAGTCTACAGACCCAGGGTAATCTACCAGGGCCTACATGAGCTGGAGATAGCAGAGCACTAAAGGGTGGACAGGGACATTCTACAGCAAATTGTTGAGCTGTGCTGGCCACGCCTCACACACAGAACTAATAGAGGGGAGCCCATCCCAGTGAACACCAAGGTATATGTAGACTTAAGAATACTAGCCACAGGTACCTTTCAAAGACCAACTGGGGATATCATAGGGGTCTCACAGGCATCAGCATCCAGGATACGCCACCAGTTCCTGGATGCCATGACACCACATGCCAGTGAGTACATATATTTCCCCACAGCCCATGAGATGTTGACCAGAAGTATGTGTCTCTTCCACCATATAGCAGAATACCCTGAGCTAGTTGGTGCTATAGACTGCACACATAACCACATCAAAGCACCACCCGGCAAGTGGGGTAGGGTCTACATAAACCACAAGGGCTTCCCCTACATCAACTCCCAAGTCGTGTGCAATGCCCAGGGCATTATCATGAATGTGTGTGCTGGCAGCCCTGTAAGCTATCATGTCTCCCACATCTGGCATTGCTCACAGCTGTATCAGGTGTTTGCTGAGGGTGGACATCCCATATGGCCATCTAGTGGGGGATGCTGGCTATGCACTGGAGCCGTGGCTGATGACACCCATCACAAATGCACACATACCCAAACAAGAACACCATAATGAGGCACACGCACAAACCAGGATCATTGTAGAGCTTGTGTTTGCGATAGTCAAATCACAGTTCCGCTGCCTTGACATATCCATTGGAGCCTTGCAGTGCTCTCCAGCTTCATGTACACAAATGTTCATAGTATGTGCCATGCTACACAGTATGATCCTGCATAAATAGCTGCAGCAGGAACAGCATGGGGCAGGGCCACACAGCCCCCCACCATTGCCAAGGTCAGCACAGGCACAGAGGGACTTGGAGGAGGAACATCCTGAGGCTGCCCCTGTAGGCAGAAGGAGGCATGCCCAGTATGCCTATGCCTTGGCAAAGAGGCAATGCATAGCACATACACTGACACTGTAGAGACCCAGGGACTCATACCTCTCTCTGACTCACATGTACAGTAAAAGGGATGGCAAACATGACACGACCTGAGCTTTACCATGTATAGGGAATATACTATGTGCATACAACATAGTCAGCCCTCCAGCACCATCCTCAGTACTGGCCCAGCAACAAGGTAAATCATCCTTCCTATCAATTATAGGTTCATAGGGTCATAGGTTGGTACTAGGCTATCGGCCCTAGGGCCTATACACGCCTAGCCATAACAATGTCCTGGCTATTTCTTCCCACAGTATTTACTTCCCTGGACCCCTGTCTAGCAGGGTGACTGATGTAATCCCCAGGGTGAATTTCCTATCTCCCATCCAATCATCAAGATTCCTTTTGAAGAGGGACAAAGAGGTGCTCTGCTTGACATGTATGGGCAGTTTATTCCAGAGTCTGGGGAGTCTCTGAATGGAGTAGTATGTTGTCATACTTCTACGTATGATATGGATGCAAGCATGCAAGGGAATTGGGAGGCTGAATGGGATAGCAGCAGACAGCGATATGGGACAGCAGGAAATTCATAACAAATACTGGTGTCAACATACTAGGCAGCACTACACAAGGTGACAACCCCACTGCAGTACATGTGATGGCCCAAAGAACTGTGGGTGTCAATAGGTCACACACATGGATGTCAGTGAGGGTCACATACCCACCACCAGCCTCACCCAGCAGGACAGGTGTAGATGACCATAAAGAAAGGCCGGGTAAGGCCCCCAAATGATGGCAATAGTGAGCAGCTCCCCACCAGACCTACACAGATATACTACAACAGGTCTGGCAGTTGCATTTATTTCTGAAGGATAAGAAGTCTGAAACTGAAATGTATGCCATTAAGATCTAACATGTGTACTCTACTGATATGCCTCCTTTCTGCATGATAGGTCACAATACAATATGGAATAGAAGCCAACAGAGTAACCGAAATACCAGTACAGTCATTGTAAATGTTTAAAGTCTGCAGGTGTGATGCCCCCCCCCCTCACACACACACACACACACACACACACACACACACACACACACTATTCCACATAGAAATGCAGTAACATGTAATTTTGAGGAATAATATCACTGGAGCACAGATTGCCAAAGCTGTCCCAATATACATTGTTGCATGTGTACAATATGCAAGGGTCAGTGTGGTAAGTTTGTTGTGTGTTTAATATTGCCTGGAAGTGGTCAGCATGTGGACCTGGATGGTTGCATCTCAGTGGGCTATGTACAGTACAGTGGATGACAGGGCCATGTTCCAACAACTGCAGTGCCAACCACACTGCTTCTCAGCCACACCCATGTCAGCAGTTGTACATAATCACTGCCTAGATGTCAATATCTGTCACCGTTGGAATGCTGGACACTCCATGATTGGGAGCCCATACATAGAAACATTACACAGGTGGAAGTAACCTACACAGAGTGCATATAAAATGACTGTCAACTGCACACAAGTTTGGAATTATACATAGATGTTAGCATCGCATTAGTTGTCCCTCTCATATTGAATACTGGAATTCTGGCCAATCACTGGCAGACCACAAAAGGCACAGTTATAAAGTGATGACAGGCTGCCCATGTCCCCACACAAGCCAGCATAAGGGGAATGTCCCAGGTATATTTGTGAGTCAGGTGCAAGTAGCTTCGATATCCCACATGCACTCAGCTCACCCCACCATCAGCCACAGGTTTATCACAGGTCATATCCTTGCTGTAGGGAATGAGTACAGCATGAACCCATCTCTGTATGGGAATACATACATGATGCTGCATGCTGAATAGGTGTTCAATGCAGGTGTGTCCCAAGCTGTAAGCAGCAACATGACCACATCCAGACCAGTGGGTCAGTATCAATAGGAAGGATTGACAGGAACACCTCAACCACTCACCACAGTCACCACATTGTAATTCACTGGCTTGCAGCCTGGGAATGTATGACTGAGAGAATGCACTGGCCTGTTACAGATGGCCTACAGCACTGTCAAATGGCCTACAGTCCTCTGGCAAAGGCCTATGCCTCACCCATAGCGCTAGTGTATGGAATGTCAGGGGGTCCTAACTAACAACCTAACACAGTAAACAGAAAACAAATGCAAGGCCATGAGGACAAATGCCAGTAGCATGCCTCCCCATGTCCTACTGCAAAGACTGTGGACCAGGCCATAACTACTACAGGGATAAAGGCCCAACTATAGGGATACCTCTGAGATATTGCTAATATTAGCCAGAGGAGAGAATAACAGAGGGGGGTGTAAAGACATGGATGTCATGGAGTGTGTGACGATTGAGGAAAGATGGGTGAAGGCTGCCAGCCTAGTCAAATAGAATTTATTTTATTTTTATTTTACATTTGTTGACCGGGCTAGTCCAACTGGATACATGCCCATTTTCAGTAGAGGCCCAGGGAGAAAAGCTCCACATTTACAATATTATTTACAGTAAGAGAGAATTTACAAGTAAATTTGAGGAACATTACAGGTTTTTTTTTACTTTACTTTGTAATTTTACTCACAAATTTAGCAGATATCTGGTATAGTTAGTCATAGCAATGAAATCACAAGTAAACATTTTTCAGCTGTACAGATGCATACTCTTTTTAGGTAACAGAAAAGTATCTAGCACATGCAGATAAGATGAGTAATACCCATTAGTAGGTGAGGTAGTTAGTCAGGGTTAGCACAGGGGCATAACCATTTTGTTTTAAGGTATGTTTTCAATTTGTTTTTAAATAGGGTGCTTGAGGTAAGGGAGGTTAGATCACTGGGAAGAGAGTTCCAGGTTTTGCCAATAGTGTTGGAGAACAGAGAGTCACCAGCTAAATTGTTAGTTTTACATATTTGCACAAGTTGCTTATTAGATGAGCATAAGGTCTTTAGGTTGCTATAGGGGGTAATAAGATTTGTCAGTATTGGTGTGTTAGTAGGTTGATACAGGATCTTGTGGGCAACTGTTAGTTGGTTAAATGTTAAAAGATTTGGCAGCTCTAACCAACCTAGCTGTTTAAGATTGTGACAATGATGGGTTCTGTAGGAAGACCCAGTTGAAAAATCTGGCAATGTTATTGTAGGAGATGGCCAGCTTGCTCAAGTTGTTTTTACATAGTTTAGTATATCTAGGGGAGGCATTTAGTAGGGTAGAGATTAAGTGGGTACGGGCTGCAGTGGGCCTGGCTAGTGGGGTTAGAAAGGGTTTGATCCTATAGAGGGATCCTAGTTTCTTGTTGACTGTTTTTATAGTACTGTTTATATGGGAATCAAAGGTAAGGTTGTTATCTGTTAGTACCCCAAGTAGTTTTGTAGTGGGATCCAGAGAGATAATAGTACCATTATTGATTTAACAGTAAAATTAAGTGGGGAGGATCTACGGGTGGGAGTAAATAGTAGAAGCTTTGTCTTTTTGGGGTTCAAGATAAGACATCGGTGTAGAAGCCATTTTTCAACTGAATTAAACACATTTTGGGTTAGTGACTGAAGATCTGATGGAGAAGTGGCTGAGCATATTAACGTTGAATCATCTGCATACTGGATGCAGGTAGTTTGAGGTATTGCAACATGTAGGTCATTTATAAATATAGAAAATAAGAGTGGTCCTAGTATGGAGCCTTGAGGGACACCGAGGGTAATCGGGAGTTTAGAAGATAAGTTATTCTCCCATAATACAGCCTGTTGCCTGCTGTTTAGGTAGGATTGGAACCATTGTATAGCCTCTGTATCTAGTGACAGGTTTTTGAGTATGTTAATGAGTAGTTGGTGGTTTACCATGTCGAATGCTTTTGACAAATCAATAAAGAGGGCGGAGGATAGAAGCTCATTATTCCGATATTTATTAATGTGATCAGAGAAGGATAAGAGAGCAGAGATGGTGCTATGTAATGGTCTAAAACCATGTTGGCTGTTAGCTAATAAGTTGTTTTCTAATAGGAAGTTAAACAGCTGTTTGTGAATGCATTTCTCCATGATTTGTGCCAGTGGAGATAATATGGCTATAGGTCTATAGTTTGATAATTCGTTAGAGTTACCGCCTTTATGCAGGGGGATGATATATGAAATTTTCCAGATTGATGGAACATTACCTTCAGTAATGGTTCTATTAATCATGATGGATATGGGGTAGGCTGTGGCTTTTGCAGCTTTTTGTAGGTATTCTGCAGGCAGTAGATCTGCTGAATGGGTGGTAGGTTTAAGTTTTTGAATAAGGGAACAGATAAGGGATGTGGGAACAGGTCGAAAGTGAAATGATTTAGGTGTGTTAGAGTTTGAGGTGGTTGAAGATGAGGTGTCAGGGGATAACTGATTGGCAAGTGATTGAATGGTCTCTGTGAAGAAAGTATTGAAGGTGTTGGCTATTTGCTTGTGACTACTTTGATCAGAATCTGAAGGGGTGGGTGTGAGTGATCAACCTGGGTGTAGAAGGTTATTAATGCCTGACCAGAGTTTCTGAGGTGTGAAACATAATTCTGTCGTTTGTATAAATAAATGTAAAATACAGGCTTGTGTTTTTAAATGAAAGAAAACACTGTAAAATGTGAACTTTAAGATTGTTGCAGCATTGCCATCTGCTGTAAGGAAAACCAAGCCAAGCATTTCAAATGTTCTTTGAAGTTACAATTATCTAAAAAAATGGTGCAGAAGCATCTGGCAGAACACATTCTTTCTATTGTCTTAACTTAAGGAATAATTGTTAGAGTATACATGTGAAATGCCTTTTATGGTTGTAGTTTCCTGAGCAGGTGTTAGCTTGCTAAATAATGCAGTTTGTGGCCTGGAAACTCCAGACTAAGTGTCAAGATGATGTAATGTGAATACTGGGAAATACTAAGTGTCAAAATTATGTAATTTGGGAGGGCCTTAGCAGAGCTGTTTGTTAGTGTTTTAAAAACTATTGTTCGGTGAGAGACTGAAAGCATTTGTCTTGGACCATCAACCCAGCACTGCTTATGCTCTTTATGTATGTAAGTAGGATTATAGCACTGTGTTGTTTCTTAAGAATAGCTAAGGATTAGAAAGTTAGATTGTGTTCTTCTTTGACATCAGACCTGTCCTACTTTATTATTTTAAGTTTCTGTGTGATCTCTGAACTCTTAGATATCTCTGTGGTGTAGTAGTATTGTCTTGTGTTTTAATTATTTACTATTAAATATCTTAAAGACCTTTACCTGTGGCTGGTTTGTATAGAGAAGTAGGCTCTAGAGTGCATTGCATATTTATAGAGGTTATCGTAATAGGCCACTCTAATAAGCCTTAGACTGAATAGTCACATTACCAATTGGATAATAATATTGCACACTAATTATTGGACACCCTTTTAAGGGCCTTTGGGTAGCTGATAATATTAGCTGGTGGTGGTAGGAATTACTACCGTATAGTCTGGGTAAAGGGGCACAGGTGGAGAATCTGTGTCAATCTTTCCCAGGAGTGTCATTGAAGTTGTATGAATACTTATCTCAAAGTGTGGGTGTGTGTCAGCTACCTGGGCAGGGACACGAAGCACTGTTGTGACAGAGAGGGTACTGGAGGTTAGCTTGCCAGCTAGACTGAGATCTGGACCCTATAGCTGTGCCAGTGTGGAGTCTTATTGGGGACGTGGAGAGCAAAGGAGCAACCAGTCCCAGACTGAATGTGATCTCTGTGTGCACTTAAGGGAAATTGTACTTTACTGTGTGTATTAGTTATCCTTTCCTCTTCTAGGAGATGACCTCCCTGGTGTTAATGGTGAGAACTGAGGCTCCTTGACTGCTGGGCCAGGGCACGGTCATCACAGAGTGTGTGAAGTCTGAAACTCTAATATCCACCCATACTACCCCTAACTGCAAACCCATGAATGAATATCCACAAAACTGCTTGTAAACCACAATGTGAAGGTAAACTGACCAGATATATGAGTCCTGCCTCTGGATAACTTGACTGAATCTGTACAGCTGAGAGGTATGGCCCCAGCAGGATATGGCCTTTCCATGAAGTTGAGAAAAGCACAAGGAGGGGATCTCTAGCCAGCATACTAACAAGGTGCTGGACCATTTAGCAGCGAACCAGCAGTCTATTGTCTGTAGCTACACCTCCACAATGGAAGGAGCGTGCCAGAATGTGTAGTCTATATTTCTCAACATATTGGTCTCAGCTTCATTCATCTTGTATTTCCCTGGTAAATAACTGTGAGCAAAGAATGATAACTGTCAGTAATTGATGACATGACACATCACAGTGTAAAACAGTACATATGTCAGAAATGTATGCTACAACCAACCATATTAGAGAAGCAGCACAGACAGCAATGGTTACAGTATCCCCTGTATATTATACCCATTGTGTCTCCCTATAGGCAACCTATCTACAGATATTCTTCAGAAACAGTTTGTTAGGCGTAGCTGTAGCACACAAAACCCTGAACTGTAGTCCAACCCTCCCTGCAATGGATGCACATACTCAGAATGGGCATGCTCTTACTGTTAGAGAAATGAAGCCCATGTCTCACAACACAGTGGACTACAGATATCGGTTATTCACAGATGTCTGTGCACACACAAAAAATTGTACACCACTGATATTTCATACACACACACATTGGATATGAATACTCACACATATCTAAGGCCAACATAATATATCTCAAACATACACACACAGAGACATGGCGAACAGAAAGACAGACAGTGACAGAGAGAATCCCATTATGAGGCCTTTCTCACCCAGTACACATCCCATTGGCCTATATCATATGATGTGCTTATGTCATTCACTGCATAAATTCCTTTGGTTAGCCCTCAGCCCTATAGTCTCAGTGATGCTTGTGATAACTGTGTAACACTACAGTGCAAATAAGTATCCATGTAGCAGCTGTAATCTCAGTCCTGTCAAATGTGAAGTTGTGTGTGATTGTGTGTGTGTGTGTGTGTGTGTGTGTGTGTGTGTGTGTGTGTGTGTGTGTGTGTGTGTGTGTTTCTAGATGAATGTGGTTGAGCCATTCACACTCACTAAACTTCCCTTACCACTCCTTTAGCATTGCTGCTGATGTCACTCACCTTCAAAAATACCTTTGGACAACTCTCCAACGTATAAAATCCGTGGCACCTGTGATAACTGTGTAATAGTATAGTGTAGCAAACTAGTTAGGTAGCAGTTTTAATACCAGTCTTGACAACTGAGAAAATGTGTGTGTTTGTGTGAGAGAGTGTGCATGTCTTTGTAGAGACCGGATTTTGTTGCCATTCACACTTAAGCACTTCCTTTACCCCTCCTTTAGCACTGCTGCTGATGTCACTCACCTTCAAAGATACCTTAGGACAGCTCTCCCCCATTTAAGCTCCATGGTACTTGCAATAACTGTGTAATACTGTAGTGTAGCAAACTAGTTAAGTAGGAGTTCTAAGTCTGGTCCTCGTAACTGTGAAAATGTATGTGTTTGTGTGAGAGTGTGTGTCTTTGTAGAGACCTGATTTTGTGGTCGTTCACATTTACTACACTTCCCTTACTTCTTTAGCACTGCTGCTGATGTCACTCATCTTAGGGGTATGTTTGGATAGTGTTGTGCCTATAATCTCTGTGGCGTGTGGGATAAATGTGCAGAATTTAATAGCAGGAACTACATAGGCAGGGGTTCAAATCTCTTTCTTGGTAAGTGTGTGTGTGTACCTATATGTGTCTGTACTAAGGATTTTGGGCCCATTTACACCCAGTACATGTCTCAGTGCCTGACTTTAGCAGTCCTGCAGATATCATTCACCTTAGAAGAACCTGTTGTCAACCCTAAACAATGTAAGGTCAGTGGTGTGTGTGGTAAATGCATAATGGTCTGAAAACATCGTTAGATAGAGGTTTGAACCTCACTGCTGGCAAATGTGTGTATGTATAGGGAAAAATATTTTGTTAAATCTGTCACCCACTGCATCATCCAATGCCAGTAATTACAAGGGCTGTTGATGTTCCTAACCTTACAAGTACCTTGGGACAACATCCATTCTATAAGCTCTGTTGTTCCTGCGATAAATGCGTAAAACTGTAGTAGCAATACATAGCTAAGTAGGGGTTCGAAACTCAGTAGTGGCAAGTGTGCGTGTGTGTAGGGGTGTGTCTGTTTTCAGTAACCAGTGTGGGTGTTGGTGTGATTGTGTAATAACAGGATCCAGTGGGGGTGGGTTTTGCTAAATTATTATATTTGTCCCAATGTCCACATTACAAGACCAACAGTTGTCAAACACCGAAGAGGTTGGTGTAGACAATCCACAGCTTAAAATGTCTACTGCCATGTGCGATGACTATGTGACAGTATGGATTAGTTAACAATATAGGCAAACCTTCTAATACTCAAGAGACCACTCTCCACCCATGAATCATACACCAACACACTTGGCTAGGCAGCAACCACTTTACCAGTAGTCCTCCTCAAATTGCCTCACAGGTAGTACCCATGGTGTGATTGCAGTGGACTACATGCCTGTTGACCACAACAGTGCCATTAACATTAGAAAGTACTTTGATGTGTTACATCTGACTGAGTGTGTGTTATCCAGCAAGTAAAAGGACATGGCACCCTGTTCATTCCCTCAGTAGCCCAATCAATGTGTGCAGTGGCCCTTTTGTCATGTACCCCACTGGATGCCTGCAACAACTGTAGAGGTTGTAAACGTACCCTAAAAAGGGAATACCATGCCTTATACACATGCCCTGTATGCATAAACACCAATAACTCCAACGAATCCCCGTATCATACTGTCTATGTATGTGCAATAGCTACCTCATTTGCATAGCCAGATCTCACCAAACAAGGTCAGGAATGTTACTTCTGAAGATACCAATCTGTCCACACAACGGGGCCCAGAGACCTCAAGCACACTTCCACAATTCAAAGAACATGCATGAGGGACATGTGCATAACCCAGACACTGTCCATATTATAGAATATAAATCACATACATGTGAAGCAGTGCGCATCACTGGCCACCCACAATAGAAATCTGGATGAGTGGATGGGGAATACAATAACCACTCCTGGGGACCACTCCAGTGAATATACTACTGAGCCACACGGGAGACTATTTTCATGTGACCTGATGCCAGGGTATTCCCTTGGGCTAGCCTTGTAGAACCTTCAGGCCCATTTCCCTACTACACACCTATGAAGCAATGAACCTATGGATCTCAGTACTGGCAAGTGTGTGTGTGTGTGTGTGTGTGTGTGTGTGTGTGTGTGTGTGTGTGTGTGTGTGTGTGTGTGTGTGTGTGTGTGTGTGTGTGTGTGTGTATGTGTGTGTGTGTATGGTAATCTCAGTGTTTGGTTGATAAATATCCCCTGTGGCTGTGGTTATTAGCAATTGGAGGTGTGTCCAAACCACAACAGGTACCATTCTCCATCCTACAACAGATGTTGTAAATCAACATATACCTATGTACAACCCTCAGCCCTATAATCTGTGAGGCATATGCAATCACTGTGTTACAGACCAGAGATTTCCATGCATATACTGTACCCTATGACATGGTGGATGTATTACCACACAGCCATACCCCATGGTTTTGCTGCAGGGCCACATCCTGATGACACACAGATGCCTAGAATGGAAATGGGATACAGCATGTGAGAACACATTCACTCAGCACTTCACTTGTGGGGAGATGGGAGGTAAAGCTGGCATTGAATGTGTTGCCAAGACTGTGGCCAGTATCTGTTGTCTCAGGATAGGAATTAGCATTATGCTGTAGCTCGCAGCACTTGAGTTTAATGTTGTGGAGGTTGTTGATGTAGCTATCAAAGGCTGCTGTGACTGTCATCAGTGTCTGCTGCATGTCTGCCATCATAGATGCCTGTAGGGGATTCCATGAGGGATCCAAAGTTGTGTTTGAGGGTAATAAGGGAGTTCAACAGTCATGGGATATGATCTTTCTCTTTAACAGTGTCCTCCTTCTGATGTATACTTTAGTAATGGTACGGAACCATCACATTGTCTCCTAGTGTTTGGTGGACAGTGTCTCAGTTCTGTTGGCTCTGGCTAGTACCATGCATTAATGTATCTGTTTGTACAGTGCCTTTGTATATGATTCCAGAGTCATGCAGCTATTTCCCATTGCCATGTGTGCAGTGAAGACATCAATCCCTGTTTTCATGGCTGCAAAGTCAGCTTTGGAGAGGATTTGCAAGGTGGTTACCTTTGTGGAGGGTGTGGCTAACATGTTGAGTTCCATGTTGATTACAGCCTGTGTGGATCTCACCATGAAGGGATTGACATCCTTGGATGAGCAACAGTCCCAGATTTAAGTAGTCCACACAGGTCAAGGTTGTTGCATCCTCTACCGGGGGTCATTATGAGCTGGTCCAGGGCATTGTAAATGATGAATCCCAATGGTGTTGGGCCATTGAACTGGCATTTGGCTACTTTCCCCAGGTGATGGAGAGGTAGTTGAAAACTCATACTATGTCAATGTTGCGTTGGACCATCATAGATGGGAGGGTGTTGAGGAATGTGCATTGACAGTCTAGGGAAATAGATGTGGACCCATAGAAGGCTATGGTCTAGATTGCACTATTACCCCAAGGCACTTGTACCAGATGTATCTCTAATGCATTATGCTGGGATACTAGTCTGGAGGTGTTCCTAGCCATAATGAATATGGAGGCAACACCATCTGTGGAGGTGTGGTGTGGTCCATGTTTGGGGGCTGACAGCTGTGGAATGCATCATAGCTTGATACTGCAGGTCTGCTGTCTGCTGCTGTGAACCATCTCTCCATTACAGCAGACATGTGTCCTCCACTCCGAGTGCTTTGAGTGACTGCATCCTGACAGTTAGATGTCTACTGTTGAGCAGCATGACCCTCAGATTGCATACATGTCTAGCTGTTATGGTGGAAATAACATTAGGAACACTACCTAATAAGGCTTCATAGGGGTGGCAAGAAAGTTAGTCAGTACCTGGAAACCCAGTGTTGACAGATGTAGGACATCTGTAGCAAGTCATTGGGTTCTGTGAATCATGTCATCCCAAGCAGAGAGGTACTGGATCTCCTGAGAATGATACATAACACGGAAGCCAATGTTGCAGTCAATCATCTGTTGATAATACCTGGGTAATGGCAGTACACTGCTCAGGGCTACTGTCACACCTGCCTGGACCACATAATCAGAATTCAACCATGTCTCTTGTCATGTAGTCCAGGGAGGTGTGTCCCAATTCATTCACACTCACATGGATACAGAGTGATACTCGTAGTTGTTGTGGAGTGCCATGACTGGCTGTGTCATGTGTTGGATGCTGGCATGTGATACATATTTGGCTGTTACTTGCTCAATATTCAACTTAGTGAGTGGGATATGTGTGTGCCTCAGTATTGCATTACCTATGATCACTGTATTGTGCAAGTTGGTTGGTTAGCCTTAGGAGCTTAGGCTGAGGGGCACACTGTGTAGGTTAAATATGTGTACCTTGGTATGTGTCATGTTGAGAAGTCTGAGTGGGTGTCTGTCTTGCTGGTCTGTGCTGTTTGGGTAAATATCCTTTAAGTGCCTCTGGGAAGATGGGTATGTGGATTTTCACTGTATGTCATGTCTGCCAAAGTGGGTGTCATGGTGAGCTATGTGTTCCACATGGTGTGGTGCAGGTGGTGATCTTATCCTCTTGACCTGCTAGTCCAGTCTTTGCTGGTGAGTGCATATGTCCACATTGAGTGATATATGGGTAACCCTCACAGGTCTGAGTGTTTGGAGTTTAGAGGGGAAGGTTGTCTGTGTACATGAGGCAGTTGCTGCAGTGTCTCAGAATGGACAAGTGCACCAGGTTAATGGGTGAAAGCACTGATAACTGCCCTTCAAACATGCCAGGAGGGGTTAATATAACTAGTAGGTACTGGGGCTACATCTGTGATGAACGGGTACTGTTGTTGGCTCCCAGATGTGCCACACTTCTTGATGCAATAATCTGAAGTGCCAAGCCATAATGCTAGCTGAAGTACAAAACAGAAAGACCCAGCATGATGTATGGGTGGAACAGAAGGCAGACTGTCTACCACCTGTAATACTTTACCATAGCTGTGCAGTTATCAGCAGCTTTGGCCATGTAAAATCTCACTAAACTCTGTAGCGCATGTGGTAAATGTGTAACACAATAGTAGACATACCTAAATAGGCAGGAGTTCTAATCCCATTACTAGCAAGTGTGTGAATCATGTACTGTCTGGCTTATACTATTTGTGGCCTGTGCACTACCCTTTACACCTCCGTTCAGACCAATTTAGTAGTCCTTTTGATATCATCCACCTTAGAAGTACCTTTGGAATAAATGGAAATGTATAAGCTCTGTGGCATATCTGACAAGTATGTAGCACTATAGTAGAATACTTAGATAGGCAGGAGTTCTAATCCTAATACTGGCAACTGTTTGTGTGTATGTGAGGATCATATCTTGTGTGGCTTATACCATTTTGATGTGTATACCATATACGGCTGGTGACCATCTCCCGCTGCCATTACCTTATATAGTGTGGTAACAGCATCTGTCTCACATGCAGCAGGTTAAACCATTGTATGGTCCTCTGAGCAGATGTGTCTGGAATATCCATATGTTTGCAACCTATACATGGTCAGAATTGGTCTGTGTGCCTTAACAATGCCCATGCATGTGATATTATAGCCAAATAGGGCACAGTGAGTGTACTGACACATATGGCAGCATGAGGTATCATACTTGACTGAAACATCATGCTGATACGATGTCAGCCACCCTCACAGGTGGACAGCCTTATAGGTGCAACACATGAGTCGAGATGCTTGGTTTTACAAGTGAACTGTTCCTGTTATGGGTCACATTAAAGGTTGGAAGAAGTGTGGACTGACATATTGTGGTTCCAATTAGTATGTAACAGGAACACCTTGCATCTTAAGAGGGGTGTGTACACAATTTATATCCACTGTATACCACTAATGTGTCACACATGTCCCTACCTTAGGCCGTTTGTCCAGTCCACTTTGATGGCCTCTGTCCAGGCATCTTGGCACTGACAAGTTGTGAGGTATGCTACAGGAATGTTGAATTTACATCAGATATACCCCAGTGGTGACCACTGTGATGCAATACAGTTAACCCCAGCACAAGTGAACATGCACAAAAAGCAATATAGCTATTACATAAAGCAATATAGCTATTACTAATGGTTGTGCGCATGGTAAATTGCATGAGCTTCACATGTCTGGGTTATTGCCAGGCAACAACAGAACAATGTCATACCCACCAGCTTTAGACTGCTGTCCCATATGCAGACCAGAGGGTCCTAGGTAGTTATGAGACGGATTTATTGTCAGCAGACTCATATGTGGCCTTGGTACAGGATGGATGCAGCATGTCTGCATATCTGCAGTACTAACCACAATAATACACAATGTCCTGCCTTCCCCATAGATGTGCACCTCTGTGCATTAGAAAACCCTATCCACAACTGCAACTGGACTTGACACATGGATGTAGATACAACAGAGATACATGTATGTCTGATATATTAGTGTACTAATCCCCACTGGACCCTTACCTGCATGCTCCTTGTCCAGAGTGTGTGTGCAACCCACATCCGCAATGCTTCCCTCAGCTTCATGGCTTGTGTGTGTGCCCCAAGATTGGTGAGGAGTTCCTTGGTGGGTGTCAGTGGGGACTGGATGGTTGGGCCCCCACCTGTGGCTAGCTGGTCCCTCGCTACAGCAGCAGCTCATTGACGGGCATGGCAGATAAGGTCAGTGGCCTGGTGCTGGACATGCTCATAAGTTCTGCTGTGCAGGCTGGCATCATTTACCCTGTGGACCACACTGTTCCACAGAGAGGTCCTCTCCCACACATCTTCTGCTCTCCATACAAATAACAGGTCATAATGTCCAATCACATATTAGGTGATGATTTCAGTTGTTCCCCAACAGAGAATGCTGGTAGGCGAGCACTATGCATGTTATCAGGAAGATATAAACAGGAAAAAGGTCACATGACCTCATGTGGTTCTCAAAATACACATCAGCAGTGGATATTACTTGCAAATAATCCACACTACACCATAACCTTCCAAGCTATCATGGCTATAGCAGCTTGCATTACACTCCTGTCCCTGAGCTATCTTATTCCCCCCAATGTTGGACACTTAATTGCATAATCCTCTATTCTCCATTAATTTCTCTGTAGAGGGTTGACAGCAGGCATCTTCCATGTGGATGGTGTGTGGATGGTGGCAGGTCTGTGTTTGGCTGTGGTGTGTGATGGAGCTGTGAGCACATGCCTGAGGTTCATGTAGGAGGCAGACAGTGATGTTATTATGCTCCATAGAGATATGATGTTGTTTCCATCAGTAGGCAATCTGTATATGCTCACCACTGCTGAGAGGATGAGTGTAGTTGATGTGCATATCCCCCTGTACAACTGGGGTGGACATGGCGGCAGTGTTCCCACCTAACCTGTGTGATGTAGGTTGGCTATATCCATGGCATGTATGTATAAGTTGTTCTTTACCACCAGTACAGGGTGAATTGTGTTGTTTCCTCTAAGACTTACAACATATGTGGAGACACAGTTGCAATTGTCCTTGGTGGTGTGAATATGTTTGATTAATAGTCAGAGTCAGCCTTACAAGAAGTTACCTGTGAACTTACATGCTTGCTCAGATATAGGTGGATTTGCTTCAAAGTTATTGCCTGTACCTATGTGTCCCTGTACAGCCAATGTAGCAACCTTTTATCTGGTTTGTGTATTGCCTCTGTTCACCAAAGTGGATTACTCTACCTTGTGGAGGCTGGATATACAAGTCAGGTAATGCTGTGTCCATATAACTACAGTGGATATAAAAGGTGCACACCACTGATACACTGCCTGGTATTTGTGCAATTGGAACATGACACCATAATAACTCATTTCAAAACCATTTCCACCTGTAATGTGACCTATAGCCTGTACAATTCAATTGATAACATAACCATCTAGTCTGTGAAAACATATGGAAATAATACTCAGTACTTCCGCAGTGGTGCAGCGGTAGTGCTGTTGCCTCACAGCAAGAGTTTCTCCCATTCGATTCTCAGCTTGGGTTGGGAGTGTCTTCTGTGTGCAGTCTGCATGTCCTCCACACGGTCGAGTGGGCATTCGAAAGACATGCATTGAATGGGCGTGCCTTCGTTAAAGGTTGGGCGTCAGGCTGGCAACTCGACACCATAAAAACCAACTGCCAATCATTAGCAGACCAGATTTCCACTGTGGTTTCCCCTAACCAGGAAAAGCCAAAAGACAAACAATAACAACAACAATAAGCCAGTTGAGTGAGTGAACACACTCTTAAACTGATATGTTGGGTATGCATCTCTTGAGATGGTTACAGCATTCATCTGTCTTGGTCTGGAGTCTAACATCATGGCACATCTTCACTTGGCATTAGTTACTCACCTTCCTAGAAACACCTTTGATTGTATTTCAATGGAAATGTACAGGCTAGGGGTCACGTTCAAGATGAGAAACATTATGAAATTATCTTCTGTGGTCTGATTGTCATACAGCACACAAACCTGACATTCCAACAGGGGTGTGTACAATTGAGATATCCACTGTATATAGATGTTGATATAGCTGGTAATAGTAGGCATGGAGAGAGGGTCATAACACAGATGGACACTTCTCTGATTAATACCTGATAATCATGCTTACTCTAGTACCCAGATCAGTGTCAGGGCAACAACCAGTAGCTGTACACATTTATGTCATTTGTCTGCACTGACACTGATATTACACACATGTGCAACATGTACAACCTATGTACCTGACTGCTTGAAACCCATATGATTAGTTTTGTGCCTTCCAGCTGAACATATGCATACATACATGTGCTCAGGGGATACCTAGTATACATTTCTGTTCGATGTTAGTATGTCACACTGTATTTACAGTCTTGCTGCTCAATCATATTTCTCAACCTGTTACAACAGTACATCTGGACAATGGCACACATAAATGGGTGTCAAAAGGGACATCAGTATTGATACTGTATTAATATAGCTGCACCATACATTAGTATGTTGATTGGACAGTAGGGTTTGACAACACTGTGATAACCTGGAAGATGTCCAACAGTCATAAGTAGGCTATTATGTTACAATGTCATTGCTCAAAGACCTGCCAATGGTTTGGCTGACATAACACAGGTATATGTGCATGTGACTACAGATATCAGTCACAAATGTGCTTATTGTCCAGCAGAACACTGTACAGTTGAATGTTATTAATTCAATATATCACATGCAGTTCAACACACATGTCTGCAACAGTACGCTACTAAGCACATGCCCTCTATAGGTCTCTTAGCTTTACAAGGCAAACTTGTGTCATACTCATAATCATAGGATATGGAAAACATTCCATTAACTGGCCTAGCAGTGGCACAGTCACAACTGTTTGACAGAAACCCCTGCAATTGTCATATATGAGCTGTCCTTTCCCAGGGTGACTCAGGCTCCTGAGCTGTGATCCTGATCTGGACAAAGCCTAAAATGATGGGGGAATAAATAGGGACAGACTTTAAATATTCCTGTTACAAACTTAGGAAGTTTGTAGAATGATACATTTTACATTATGGCGAATATTCTTAAGAATGTGGAGTCTTAAACTCAAGTGTTTGCCATTATTTGATTACTTCAATCCTCAGCTATTTGCCAGAAAAGTACAGATTTTAGTGGGAAGAGACAAAAATATGATGGTAAAATGTGGACATTATGTGAAGATTTGTACAGTTGAGAGGTATGTCTGTGATCTCTCCCACTG